>NC_091933.1:27502432-27602432 GCF_041260155.1 Ptychodera flava | reverse complement strand
AGGGTTCTTCACAGGGGGATTTTTGCCACCCCTCTGTTTTTTGAGCAATCCATTCATATGTTAATAACTATACAAAACTTAAAGAATACATTTTCATGACTAAAGAATATGCACATTATACATTGTTATGTAAACTTGTCCCTCTGTTTTTCCACGCTTTGCTGTACACTGCTTACCATGAGTGTAGATGTGGATTTTGATCTTCAGATATAGCCTAATTTTTGCATTGTAATGTCGATGATTGAATCATTTGTGACTGAGATATGTATTGTACTGTATCTATAGTTGTTTTTCTCTTATCATTGTTTTATCCCCAGGGTCCGTTCACAACATTCAGACTCCAAGCTGACAGAGACTGTGACTGGACGGGGCTGAAATTCAGTGCTGACGGTAAAATGGTGCTCATCTCAACAAACGGTGCTGTCATAAGACTCATAGACGCGTTCACCGGTAACCCACTACAAACTTTCATGGTGAGAATAACTAACTTCCACATCTTGAAATCTTGTCTTTTGGTGATGCTTCTAGTGATCTCATGCTTGGATTTTGTAGGTTCTTTCGTCTGAGTTCATCTTAGTCTCCCTGTATCAGCTAGTTGAGTGAAGGTAGAATGCACCTCTGGGATGGATATTCAGAGTCTCAAACTTTCACAATACTGTTGCGGTCTACCACTCGTTGGGCCAGTTTGAAGCTCATAGAGTTCATAAAGGTTTCCTGGCTTATTTTTTAAAAATCTTCTATTTAATTTTTCCCCATAGAGTTAACATACCATTTCCAGTGGTGGGTAATTTGTTTCTCTAGTATCGAATTTTGAAAAGTGATCTCTGGTTTTTACTCGTGATTTTTAAAGGGAATGGTTTAAAATTTCCTTATAGAAAGTTTGGGCAAAAGTTTGACTCCGTCTTTGAATTTTGATTCACATACTGTTCTAACAAGAAGAATTTGGCAGCTACAATGTTATTCATGTGGATGTATGTTCTCAGGCTGTGCTCAATTTCTGTTGAGCTTGTATATTACAAGCATTGACATGTCCTACGACGCTATTCCATTGTACCACACATAGATAGGAACCACTTTGCATTTATCTGGTCATCACCTGATTGCATCCACTTTCCACAAACACTTCTCAATACATGACACTAGTTTCATGGCTATGTTGATGAAGCATTTAGTCCTTGTAAACATGTGTAGTAATAGAAAATTGCCCCTAAGAGAAGTGGTATATTTATCTTCCCAAGACTACCAGCACATTCAGATTTGTTGAAATTAGCCTTGGCTTTTTATCATACCTTAAGTATTTTTTATCAATTTAACTTTTGAAAAAAATTGAAGAGTATTGTTTAGATAAATTTTGTTTTTGTACTGTATATTTAGGGACCCGATAAGTTATGATTGTTTGGGTAGGTTTTGAAACGAAATATTTTTTTCTTTTTTTCAGGGACACATGAATTCTAAAGGTTTAGTACTGGAAGCATCGTTCAGTCCAGACTCACAGTTTGTCATTGCAGGTAAGGGACCCAATGGAGATGAACAGCGTTGAGTTGTGGCTGAAATGTACAACTAATCCAATCATAACAACTGTAGAATTCCTACATTAGTGTCATATTTTGTCAAATTTAATGCTCATGATGGTATAAAAGTTGATAGAGAATCTTTAAGTCTTTTAAGTTAAAGATAACAGGATAAATTTGTAGGAGTTTATCCAAATTTTCTTTTAAAGGGTCTCAAGATGGAAAGGTTCATGTATGGAATGCAGAAAATGGCAGCAAAACAGCTGTTCTTGAGTCAAAGCATGGAGGCCCTGTTCAGTGTGTCCAGTTCAACCCCAAATACATGATGTTAGCAAGCACCTCACACGATATGGTAGGTGATATACTCAGTAAATTTTGAAATTCCCTCACAATGAGAACTAAGTCAGGTGTCTGAACTCTGAATCAAAAATAAAGTCATGGCAATGGATTCTCTCAACATGGCATTTTTTTCTCCACACTGTCTTTCCTGTGTGCAAAGTTTAGTGACATAGCTGCATACATGTGAAGCTGTTGATGATTGCACCTGTCGATATTTACTTCCATGCAAGTTTCCATGACTCTTGCCTTCATGATTACTCAGCAAACCGCAAGACTCTTATGTTGTACCTTTCACTCTGTATCTAGCATCTCAAGACACCTTTTGAAATATGACATTTTGCGCACCTGCATTGTTAATACAGCAATGATAGAGTTTCAAACAATGTAATAGTTCCCCATTTTGATAACATATGCAGGTGATCAAAATCATATCAATAATTTAGAAGACATCTTAATACTCAGGATATTTCAATTTCTTTTCCTGTTTCTTTTGTCCACAGGAATTCTGGCTTCCGAGCATTGAAGAGTGACCCAGGCTCACCAACTTCACTGTTTACCCACTTGTACATACATGTAGTGTCACTGTTGCATTGTGTTGGTTTACAATATTGTTCAATTTCATGTAGCAAGTCACATCTGTCATATATACATGTCAGCTTCTCGACATTTTGTCAGTGTCATCTCTGTACGTCATCATCCATACCTGTGCATGTAAACTTAGCGTTTTCACCTGCTTACACCGAACGTAGTTTGATCAAACGGGCCACTTGCATGACCCTTTCATGACCTTACACCCTGGTAATTTTACTGACCATACATCCAGGTAACGTGAATACAATGCAGAATTCAAAATTCAACATTTTGCTGCCAGAAATGATGCTAATTTTTGCATAAAAAAAGTTACGGCGACAGTTCAGTACTGAAATCAGTAAAGATGGCTGACTTTGGCAGAGTGTTCAGTCTGGGTTGTGCATTCATACCAACAAATATTCCAGGTCTGAGGATGTAAGACAATGCAAGGATCCTAAAAAAGGCCACTTGATGTTATCAATGAACAAGAGGAGTTTGGGGGATAAGGATATTGTGCAGCAGCCTGAGTGGGATGTTTGACCTGTCAGAACTAAGCAGATAAAAGTGAGAAGACCGTGTGTCTTGTGAACTCCCCAAACAAACATCAGTGATAGAAGAAATGCAAATTATGATAAAAGTGGGGAATGTGTTCATTTGATGATTTGGGAGAGGTTATATTTACCGCATTGAAATCAAGTAATTGGTTAAAACTTAACCTTGAAAATTGTAATTCGTAGATTTCATAATTGCTCTTTATTTTACTACATTGATTTTTTCAATAGATCATGACAATCATGCCTTCAGAACTTACGAGATGAAAATTTTGTTTGATGATTAAGAATCTGAAATTATAGCGTTTAAACATTGAATTTTTGTTGGTTGACAGTGAAACCAGTGGTGGTAAGTTTTGGCAAAAAATGGCATTATCAAACATTTGTGTAGCATTTTCCCATTTTCCTCTGCCTGTTTGGCCGTATGAAAGACCATTAGAAAGAAGTACACTTCTCGTCTTCCTGTTCTATGTATGGTGCCATTGATAGTTAAGGAATGGCATTTCTCTGTAAGGGACGGTGACTCTCATCTAGTGTGGTTATCATGACCATAATCATGATGAGTTCAAATCTTGCATCATAATGAGTAATGATGCATCATTTATATCTTTGACTTGAATCCTTGAGTATCTCCTGGACAGGATTTTTCACTTCTTTCAAACCTGTCACTTTGTAGCATGCCTCCCACAATAAATCTCTGTTCCATAGAAAGATAAAACACATCATACCAAGACTATGAAACAGACATTAAGGAGTGCAAGGCAAGTCATTAATAAGTGTTTACTTTGATCAGGAGTAATAATGGATGTGAGCATCGGTACACTCACTCAGATCTACCTTCTACACTAACTTTTTGGTTTAGGAATCTCTTTTTTTTATGCTGATGTAATTATATAAGTTCATATCAAAGTGTACATTCCAATTCTATGGTGAAAATGCTGTGCTTCATTTTCGAGTTTTCTGAAGCAGAAAGTTAAGTAAATTTCAGTTTTTTCATTCAGCAGTAGAGATGTATATTCCACACAGAAAGATGTGTGTAGTAAGTTTCCAAACTTGAAAACCCTGTATCACTACAGAATAGTGTATCAGACATTCTGGCAATCTGAAGCATGATTTTGTATCTGTATTATCATTTGAGTGATTATGAGAAAAGATCACCAGGAAATTTTAAGTTCAAATTTTTGCTTTTTAAAATAAGACACTCACTTTAGGTTATCAAGGACATTGTGAGAAAAGATAATGAGTGTGTATGTTTGCAAACAAGAAAAGTTTACACCAGGAATTATGGGACGAGGTCACATCCCAAAGGAAAAATACCTGTATTTTGGGCATTTACAGTATTTAAAGAGATATAGAGAGCGTCAACTCAGCAACTTTCCACAGTTTTCCTGTATTACCACAATGTTCATGACTGCTCATAGTGGGACAGCTAAATAATGTCTTTAAGAAAGTAATGAGTTTTGTCATTTAAACAGCACTGTGGATAGCACTGTGTTCCACTTTCAAAAACTACAAATCCCACCAAACCATTTGGACTCAGAGTGTGGAACAGGGTCGTCATTGAAATGTTAGAATTGTTTGTGCAGGGCTGCCAGAGTGTTGCCCTATTTCTTTTTTGTTTTAATCATGAACAAAATCAATCAGTGTGTTTCTGACTATGTTCTAATATAGAGGTTCATTAGGAGCTCTGCATGTGCCAATATACGAAAGGGACACCGATGCACCAGACAAAATTTTTAAAGAGTGCTATCTTGGCATAAAAAGAGAACCAAGGCAAGATCCATGAACATTCAAACTCAGATTTGTGTTTCCTATTTTGAGGTTTTTGACTGATCCATTTGATGGAGAGTGGTGTTTGAAACAAGTAGTGCATATTTGGAAAGCGCATGATTTTCAAAACATTCATTTGTTGAAGGCAGTATCATTCATGTAGAAAGGCAGCTGCTTGAACTGCTTCTTCTCCTTACCTTTCAGTATTATTCACTGCGATAGCTTCACCACGTTCATGCTTTTCTTGACAAATGTAACTTTGCTGAAATTTCTCAAATTATCAGTTTTGTTTTCCATGAAGATCAAACTACTCTTCACCCACCATGTTAGTTAGTGTTCATGTTGTTTTAACTCATTGTTGCCACATAAAAACTGCCAGCCTTCTTTGTTTTTTGAGATAAATATTGTTGATATCAATCTCTGTTCAAAAAGATATTTTGAATGTTTATTTTTACTGATGATGTTGTATTCTGTAAGTTGTCTTTCTCATGACCTTTTTGTATAAATATTAATAAAAAGGTGTTTATTTCAAAGTTGAATATAAAAACAAAATCTGTTTTAGTATTATGTGAGTCATCAATGAGTTGTTTTTATCAATGCCCTTTTGTGAAGTGATCAAGAAAGTACTTAGAATGTCCAGTGATCTGGGATTTTGGATCACCTTTTTTTTGCAGTTTGCATTTTCCACAAGACCAGAACAGTGTCTTTGCCACTGCATGTCAGTCAGCAATGTGAGTTGGGTTGTCCAGTCATTCTATCAGGGTCCACATTTGTGTATAGTTTAGTACGCTTGACAACATTTTTTGGCCTTCACCCACACTGGACAAAGACCAAAATCGCCATCTAGAGTACTTGACTCTTGAAGGAAAGCTGGATATACAGTAGAGCAATACTAGACCTTTTTGCCTGTCTCATTCTAAATCAACTGCAGACCATTGCATGAGTATTTGGAAACAGTATTTTGAGTGTGAAATTGCATACATTGCATAGATGTTTATGTCTAAAGAGTATAAAAATGCTAAAACCAGCTGATGGACACATTCTATCTTGCAAAGTTGGTAAGGGAGAGGGAGGTTTTAGCTACGTCCTCTCAGATGTATCATCAGAAAACCATTGACAATGGATTTGCTTGTTCAACACATGTGTACATTATAATTTGTCAGAGCAACTCTATTTCCTTGAAAATAAATGGGTGCAAAAAATGATGTCCTTTGACCCTGAACAGTCGCTGACCTGGGCAATGGAAGCTCTTCAGCACAACGATGGCACATAATTCAACCAGAAAACGCACTGCATCGCCCAAGGTTAGTGACTGTATCGTTCTGTACACTCTCAGTTCATATGAATATTAATATGGCAAGTGCCGTGTCAAATATGTAAGAAGAAACTGAAAACAAGCTGGAATCACCTGAATCTATGAAACAAAGCAACAAGTCTGATGTGATCACTGTGCATATACTAAAACATGCACTTTTCTTATGCAGCATAATTATCTGGTCCTCCATACTGATCAAACTTCATCACAAACACACAACACTGTGATCTAATCTGATATACATTTGCATCTCCATTTATTTCTTTAAACATTCATATGGTTACAAACAAATATAAAATCCACCGACAACATTGCATAGCAAAATACCAAATATGACATACAACGTAAAAAGATGTTTTGGACAAATGACATGGATTCATTTGTGAAGATTAACAAAATCATATAATATGGTTGGTTTGTAGAAATTAGATTTCATATCAATGGTGAGTATGCCAGGAATTTCTGAATATAAATCAGTTCTTGATTGTTTGTAGATTACTGAGGTTATTTGTACACGTACATGAAATTGTAGATTTTGAGGCAAATAAATAATATAAAGCATGTATCATAAAGAGAGTTGTCGCATTTATCTTGCAAATTTGTATCAATCTTTCTGATGATTGTTTATCAGACCCTGAATGATACAATGGATCTGCATTGTAGCCCCACAATGCATTTTGACAATCTTGGTATAGTGGTGTATACGGAACTCTTGTAAAAATTACCGGTAGGTAATTCTGTTAAAGCAATGTTGTATGAGGTTGTACAGAGTAAACCACTCCCTTAAAAAGTAAAAAATGGAAAATAAATAAATATGCATATTTGTTCACATACAATACCTCTCATATAAAGCTCTACGGAGTTTGTAAGAATCCGATTGACACCTAACAGACATAAATTCTGTTCTGAAATCTAACAGACTTAAAAGTTCCATGTACAGTATTTAATTTTTCAAAATATGGCTGTATATCATTTCTACATGTACAGGGTTGTTTTTTTTTGACTCACAACTAAAAAATATCATAGATGAAAAAAAAGTTGTTTCCATGTGCCGCAGAAAAGTTGGCAAGAATGTGCACATCTTTTTCCAGATTTTTGTCACAAACCCACAAGACTAGTCTAAGACAAATACTAGCAGAGGGCCATTTTTTTTGTCTGTGCTAATCAAAACTTTTCCATCTGAATTACAGGATTGTGTGATTTACACACATCCTGGATTGGCATGATAAACATTTCCAAAATCGACCATCACACGACCATGATTGATAATGCATACATCACAGGAAAAGCTACAGAATATCTTGTGCGTGAACCCGACAGATCTTCCGATTTCCGTGAAGCCTGTCAATATAAGACAAATCGTTGCATCTGCTGCACATATTTTGACATACAGTTTCCTCTTTTCTAAGTGACCGACTCTCTGAAACCTTGCTCTTTATATGATATTCACCTTTAAACATTGAGATGTAAACAATGTTTTTGTCAAACGTTATTGCCTTAAAAAATCGTGTTGACAAATCTCAGAATCTACACAAAGATAATATTACCCATACTTTACATATGGCTACTACACTACTATCTCATATGTAACATTTGTACATTTCTCAGTTACATGGCATACAAAATAAAGCTGGAACACTACCGGTAGTACAAACTGACATACGTAGTGAAATTGACATGAGACATACAAAACCATTTAAATATTTCTTTCAATGACATTCATATCAACAGGAGCTAGTCCCTTTATTGAGTAAGGCTTATATGTGATGAAATGGGTACTTTTACGATTGCATGTAAACAAACGGGAGATTAACTTGCTATTAGACAAAATGTGCATGGGTGTTCACACAGATGTCAATCTTTGTGTTAAACCCGCATGCAACAGCAGTTGTGAATGTCAACCTCTATTTAAACGATATACAATATCAGTCACAAGTAACTGGTCAATGTTTTATTGCAAAGTTCATGTTTTTTGAGCTCATCCACACCGCATGAGAAACTTAGCTGAAAGTACACATTGTTAATTAATGTACTATTTCTGATCGAGTTGGCAGATTGCTAAATAGCCATTAAAAATTTTGGTTTCTGAGGGCCTGTGACATATTTAGGTCAACAAGCACTGCCTTGTGAGTATATGTCCACAATTCCTATTTAAGACTTTGGTAGATAGTTTCTTGCGACGTGCGTTTTTGAGATCACCATTCATCCACAGGCAAGATTGATTGAGAATACTGGTGTGACATTCTATACGACAAAGCTCATCCAACTTGAAAAAAGACACTTTGAAGTTCATCTTGGGAGCTATACCCATTTTAAAAGTGCCCATCCCATGCTCTGAGCCAAAAGCATAAGATGAGATTCAAGCAGATTTAAAAGGATATAAAGAAATGGCAGATGTGAACCTAAAGCCGAATTTCTTACCATTTTCACACCATTTTACAGATCTTTTCTTCATCACTAATTAAAATAGGTTCTTTAACCATCAGTATGTGGCCTAACCTTATTATTTACTGCAGCGAGGTAGAACCTCTATAAAAGGAAATGGATGTGAAGGAATTATATGTACATTTTCAAGCTGATACACAGAAGCATCTTCTAGAGTTGTCTCAGTAATTTCAAAATTCTGGATATTGTATCTTTATAATAAAACAAACGTAAAAAAAAATGAAAATGATTACCAAATCAGAGATTCAAGTTTTGTGAAACACTAATTGGTTATCTCATTCAGTTTGGTGGTTCCAACATTTTGTCCTGTACTGGCTGCCCTTGCTACAGTCGTACAAAATTAGAACAACAAAAATCTGTACCCCATAGCTTATCCTACAATATCTATTCATCATGTAGCCAGCATTGCTCTGCTGAATCTGGTATTTGAGGTGAATTGGTAAAATTGTATACAAAGGCATTCCTGTGGAGAATAATGTAACAAATTCATTGTAAACACACACCATTTTATTTCAGTTGATTCACATCTTCACTTTAAGCACATTTTGATATAGCATTACTATATAGGATTGTCAAAATGAGTGAAACTCCCATGTTGATAGTATCACAAGGGGATACTGTTATTTATACATTACAAAATTTGAAATTAAATTTGCCTTTCATTTACAAAATTTGAAATTATATCTGTGAATTGATTTATTGTTGAATCAAAAATGTCGTGTGTTACCACGGCAAAATCATATGTTCTCTTTTGTATGCAAATTTACCACTCTTTCATATGCAAATTTACAATTTCAGCTCAAATTACAAGGCTACTCATATGTAGGTTTTTGGCTAAAAAGGGCGACTGTTCTCCTCTATGGCCTGATTTTGGTTGCAATATCTCAGTGATCTGAGTCACAAAATGTATGCGAAAGCTTTGTATGTTTCATTAACGCAAACAATTCATACAGCAAAAGCTAAAAACACTGGTAAGTGTCATATTGTTACTGGACATTTGAAAAGTCTATCTCCAAGGTGACAATCTCTTATCACGTTATGGTACACAAATGTACACTGATCACTTCTGACTGTAGTAGATGTGAGTGGCATGAGAGTGGCATGTGCCATAAAAATGAACACCCTTAAGGCCTCTCTCTGTCAGCTTTCACAGCATACATTTCAAGGTTCAAATATTGAGAGAAAAGTCTGGGCTGAGGCACAGCTAGGAGTGCCGGTGTGCGAGGCGTATACACACAGTACCCATGTGAAACCTACAGTTGCAAGCAGAATATACTGAAAAGGAACCCTGTCTGAAGCCCGGTGTTCAAAAAATGCTCATATACCCTGTCCAAAGGTGCCGGAGTGTTCCAAAAAATTTTCAGACGAGGTGGCAAGTTTTTCATAATGATGGGGCAGATTGAGATAAGGAGGTATTCAAAAACGGTAAACCCCAATTTTATTGATGAGAAAATGCTTCATGAGGAGAATATCAGGTCAATTAATCCAGCATCTGATAAAGTTTGACACCCTGAAAGCCTAAAGATATTCTTAGGCAAGGACAAACTAGGAACAATCAGCACCTCAAAAGATACTGCTTGTTTTTCAATGGTGCTTCTGCATATTTGTATCTTTCCAATGGAGGTGACACCTTTCACTGACCAGCGAAAAAATAGGGACTATATAATAGCTCTCGTTTCAAATGTCATCAAAAAACAACTACAAAAATCTAAACGATAATGCATAGATCTAACATAAATATATCTAATATTATTGCCATGATATTTCATAAGATTTTACAAAACAGAAAACGTTTTTACAAAAATTAAGATTTTTTTCTGACATCAAATTTTTGATGAAAGTGCTGACTCCATAAAAAGTGACTGCCTTTGTTCATTTTTGATGGCCATTGTACACTTGATGTACAGTATAGGAAGACTGTTCTGAGAGTCAAATTTGAAATTTCCTAACACAGAAAGAAATTATGAATTTTGTTATTCTAAAAATATTTACTATCTAATATTGCACAGAAGTTTGCCATCAATGCAGCTTGTTGGGGTGTTTTTTCATGTAATGGCAATAACATGAGTGGTTCAAGAGGTCTGGGTGGTTATGAACCTTATATGTATAGAGCCCCTCCTTGGCTTTTGATGCTTTGAACTTTTGATAAATAAAATTGTACTTTCCTTGTCAAATGTCCTTTCATGTATGACTTTAATGAGACAGCTTATGGCAAAACACAAAAGCTACAGATTTCGACACTACCTGTTAGCTTCACAAACAGGATGTTGGCCAACGATGCTATTTTTATTTGACATTGTTTCTGGACTCAGGTGTTCATAATAAATATTTACAATTTCTCCCTACCTTGTCCCTTGTCCTTAGATATTTAATTCTATTCTTTTCATCCTTGTAAAGCCATAAAGAAAAATATCCTTTCAGACCAAAAGTTCCACCTGACCAATAGACAGCTATGGTACATTGAATTGGTAAAATCTCTCTCTTGATTATTGTAATGTACCAAAGACTATAAATTTTTGCAAGGCCGTCCATAAACACTCAATTTTTTCTACTAAAATAAGAAATTACTTTCCTGCGCATCGACTGATTGCTGTAAATTTCACTCTGTGAAAGGCTTTGCTTGTATCAATAATCTTCACTGTGAGAAATTATGAAAAAAACATAAAACTGCAATTTTTAGGTTTGGTTTGTGTTGCTTCCTGTTTCATCTCATTTCATCTCACTCCTTAACACAACAAATATTAAGTAAGACACCTTTTTTCCAGTTATTATGTCACCTGACAAACATGCATATATTCTAATTTTTTGACATCCACGATTATTTCCAAATAATCACATATGAAATGAGAGGGTTAGATTATTTTTTACTGTTGCACCAAAGTGCTGCAGTTTCGAGAGCAACAACAGTCCAGAAACTTGAATTAAATAAAGAAATTTGAATGGAAAACAAAAAGTGTTCATAATATGAAATGTTAAATCCTAAAATTTTTCTATTGTTAAAAGCAGTGATGCTCCCACTGGCTTTCTTATTTACAGCTTTGTAAATTAAAAATAGTGGCGACAGTTTTATTTCTGATGATATATTTTGATAATGACATGACCATGATGAGTAACTATTTTACATATTTCTAGACCACTTTTCTTACGACACAACATGGAAAATTACTTTGTCAATGTTCATGTACATATGCAACATTAGCTGGGTGAATTTTTAAATATCTTCTTTACAGTCTCATGATAAGGACAAATGTTTTCTTGCCAGTGAGGGCGCTGTAACATTTCTTGCATTGCAGGGGGGGGGGCATATGACCTCAGTGATAATGAAGCACAGTATCACTCACAGAAAATACCACATGTGATACTATGATGTGATTGATGCTTGCAGAAAGCTACTGATGTGGATGGCTAGGTTGGCAGTGCATCCTGGGACTCTGTTAGACTACTCTGGGATGACAGGTTGCCATGGCAATGAAGCGGAATGACGAAGACAGTGATGTCATCATTGGATGCCGGTCTGGTGTCATTCATTGTTCTCCAGCCACGCTGTTTCAAGATCCCCCTGGCCTGCATCACTAGTTCTTGGGCAGCTGAGGCATATCTATTTGCAAAAAACAAAAAAAACAAAAAAAAAAGACTGAGAAACGTGGTTTCTTTTGAAAAACAACCCTACATTTTAGTTCATCCATTTTGAAAAATCATGTATACAGCAATAAAATTCTGTATAGTTGACTCTGACAGAGTCCTTGTACATTCTCACTTCAAAAACTTTCTTTCTATAATTGCTGACTCATGCATTTTATTTGTAAGCTTCAATTAATCCTTTTTCTCCCAAGAGATTACAGTAGACAATTGCATGCCTGACCTTGTTGAAAGCATGCTCAATATTTGATGAACTTGTTGATAAAAAAAATCATCTGCAAGTTGTCCTTAATTTGATGAGTCATTCATTAAATGCCAACCAAGAGACTGATCATGGATGTTTATTTTTTGAAGTGTAAAAGTCACACCTTACATCTGTAATTGTTTTAAACTTGAATTTCTCCTCTTTTTTGAGATATCATGGACACAAAAGAGATGTTACACAAAATTAACCCTTTCACCACCATGGTTTGGCCCAAACCCATTGTTATAAATAGTGATTTTGGATCTGTGTACAGGAAATTGGGGGTGAGCAGCTTAAACTTAGTGAAAAAGAGTATAAATAATCCTTTAAGCATGAAATGAAATCTAATTAGCAAAACCTTATGAGTTGGAAAGATTCTTTGGCTTTTAGTTGTTTTTTTTTTTCTTTTTTTTCGACAACATTGGATAAGAATTCTATTATCCAGCAGACAACTCACCTACTCATGTCACCTGGTGGAAAATTATCGAGTATATCTTTGACAACGTCGACGGCTTCTTGATTGGAAAGAATATCCCAGAGTCCATCTGACCCCATGATAAGAACATCATTTTCTGTGTGTTCATTGTCTGTTAAATCATACACTCTAACCTGCCAACAGAAACGAACGCAACTCTCGAGTAAACACGCGCTGAAGACATCAAGAAACATGTTCAGAACCTTGATATCAAGGAACACATTTGAGACGGATATGTTATTGAACGCAAAGGTGATGGCGCATTGAAAATGTCATGCATTTTATCATGTTGATTATAAATACTTAGTGTCATTGAAGCATTCGACATCAATTTTCTGAAACTTTATACTGGTTGGGATCACATTCGTCAAACTGTTGCCTTCTTCAATTTTGTCCCACTTGGACTGTGCATTTTGTCCACTGTTTAACTATGATGTTCTTGCGAGATACGTATCAGGAGATCCTCATCAAATGCTGACTGAAGGAATGAACACATCAAGGTAGAAATGTGGTCCAGAAAGTGAAATTTCAACAAGAGGGAGATAGTTTACAGACTGTAAAGTGTACATATCGTACTTTCATCATGAAAGTACCTTTGTGAAGCTAAAAGCATCAAGTCTTAAAATTACCCTAAATCTCTTTAAATTGTGCTCTGTGTATACAAGTAGCTCATCTCGTTTATGGTCTAACATACTATATGCTGATCCAGAACTCGGTGACATTACAGTGTACAAAATTCAAACATGCAAATTATAAGGAGTTCATCTGAGCCACAAACAAGAAAAATCCTATCTAACCAAGTAGCGTATGAAAATCATAGATCTTGACTGTCCATACTTTTAAGTGTTCACATAATTGCAGGAGTACCTATAACGTCTATGGGGGTGTTGGGCGGAAGAGGGGGTGTTACCTGGGCACCTTAGCTTGAGCACTCAAATACCCAACTGCCTTATTATAAAGCAAAGAAAATCTAGCACTCCTGAGATGGCTGTCAAATTTCATAGTAACTGTGTTGACACACTCTACATAGCATAGCCATACCTACCTCTGGAATGGGACTAAGGAATGGCTTGAGGTAAATATTTGTCTCATGTACTTTGAGTTCATGGTCTCCAAATCCCCTCGTCACACCTATCGTTGCAAGCATTCGGGATTTCTTTCCATCTCCGTATATCAGAGGAAATTTGGTGTCTTCTGCTGTTATGGTTTTATATGCCCTGAAGGGTATCAAAAACATGTCACGTCAAAATGTAAACAATGCTTTGAATTCACTCACTTGTTAACAATGCGAAAATCTGAAAGTAATCATTTGCATACCACAGAAGGGCAACTATGTAAAATATCTCAACTGATGGGCTATTTCTATGACCCCTGCACAACCTTAAATCCCACCATTTTCATTAGTACGAGTTGTTGACTTTGCTTCGAAATTTGAAACAACTGACTTCACTCGTCAACTTTCTGTACTTAAATTTCTATTTCAGCTAATCTAAGAATATTAATTTTTGCTTTTCTCTTTGAAGGAAACATGAAAGCTTCCCCTCTAGAAAAACAACACACCAATATAAGAGCCAGGATGTGGGGTCATACAGGTCAGTAGAGGGGTCATGACAGTGGCCTATTCACCCACTGATGGAACTTTCGGAATCTGAACCTAAGTGAATGTGTGTATGTCACAGAAGAGTAGAAACAGTGAAATAGTTCTGCAAAAGGAGAGGCAGAGTGAAAGAGGAAGGAAACATGGTGAATACTGTGTAGGACTGAAGGGGTGCATTCAAATCTTTGCAATGTTACCACTGAGGGAACAAAAGCAATGCCTAGGCTCCTTTTAGAGGTAAAATACATCTCTCTCTGTAGGGCATATCCTGTATGAACTTAAAATAGAAACATAAATTCCACATTTAACCAACACAAATTTTTAAAGTCTGAAATATTCCTTTGAAAGTTTGGCATCTATAAACTTACAGAATTTTAAAATGAAACCATAGATCTCAATTTAGGCAAAATGTACAAAAAAAATAACCAAAGTTTTTATCCTTTTACTTAAACTGATAAAACAGCTGCTATGACATCACAAGAAACTGATTTTCCTCACCATCCCGTCATGTGTTGGTCCCTGTAAAGTATTCTCTTGCCGACGTCTTTCCTGTAAATCCGTTTCTGAAATTCCAGATGTGTAAATTCATTGTCGAGTAAACACGGCTGCTGGTACGCCAGCTGTTGTATTCTCTGTCTCTCAGAGTTGGGTGTGTACTCCTGTGACATCTCAATAATTTCGCCGCCCCTTGATATGATTGCTCTGAAATGGTCAAAATGGCGATGGGGCATTCATGAGTTGTTGAAGTGATGGGGGTACATACCAACCAAATCAATCAACACACCCAGTGATACCGTAGACAGACTCTTGTGCACATAAAAATTCTTATGAGCAAAGAAATTGAATGGGACACTCAGCACAACAGATGCAGAGTCTGAAAAATACTGTGATGACATTGGACACAGTGGTTAACTAGAATAGGTATCACCAGCAACAGTACAGCAGAAGTGCACAGGCTTCATACACAACTCAGCACATTTCTGAAGTCTAGAGTTGTTAAAACTCTTAGCAATATTTGAAATTTTGTCATGAACATGACATAATTATCATAATGGGTATTGTACACACATGTCGTAAGCTTACACGTACCAAGTTGAATTATTAAATGTTCTTTGGTACGCAAGCTTGTATCTGGCTGGTTATATTGGTCAGTGTTTTGTGGTATGGAAGCTTACATCTGGCTGGTTGAATTGCTAACGGTTTGTGGCATAGAAGCCTATATCTGGCAAGATAAATTGGCAACTGTTTTGTGGTATGCATGGCTAGAAGTCAATAGTAGTCACAAAGTGCATGAAATTCTTGTCTACAACATAAACAATGACACAGCAGTATATTTACCTTGAGTCACCTGCATTTGCCACATAGAGTTTTCCTTGCATAAAGATTGCAACTAACACCGTACATCCACCGGCTATCCGGTAACTCATCTTCTCTTGACCAATTTCCAAGTCCTGAAATGGTTCACATAGAGATTGTTGGTAATTTGATGTTGCAACAGCTCAAAAAGAGGTATACATCAAGGAGAATGTTTTAGGACGAGTTCTGGAAAAGGAATCAATCTTCATCTGAATTATGAATGGACCACATCCTCTTTGGTTGCAATTTTTGGATTTTTGAATGTACAGAGATATATTGAAATCTGTCAATCTGTTCAATAGATAGTATCAGAATTGAGATACATGCAATATAATACAATACTTTACAAACTACACAGAGCATGTTTTGAGTACTGACAGACATTGATTTTTAAAATCAAAGAACCATCCCTTTATATAGTGCATCTGTTTACGCTTTGTGGTCTAAAATATAAAGAATGGCAGAAATGAGATAGTGTACTGTCCAAGGATTTCACAGTAGTAGTTTGTCTTACCATTTCCCAGAATGCGTTTTCCAGTGCCCCACTAACAACACCTTCCACAGGGAGATCCTGTTCGGCGAATGGCCATTTACACGACCTGCCATGGTACCGGTCATCGTGGATATGTACAGACTTTCCGACGGCGTGACTGTTGCCGGTTGGTGACGTGATCAGATGGGCCATTGGACTCAGATGTTGATGGATATGTTCATGTAAACGATGAACAGCCATGACAGCAGCTGCATGACCAGCATGACCGTCAAAAATGGCAAAATACGTGTATGAGTTGTCGTCCAGGTCCTGTTCAAGAAAGAAAAAGAATGTAAGTAAACTTTCCATAAACTGTAGAGATAGCTCCTCATTACTGTCACGCTTGCAGTTTTCTGCTCATTTCAATATCTCAATGCACTTAGTCAGTTGCAAGCCATGTGAAACAGACTCAGAACGTTGTACCATTTGATAGTCATGTCGCTGCCTTTTATAATTCAACCAAAGGCAACAATTGTGCAGTTCTTAGCCATTGTAGAGATGGAAACTTTTATCCTGTATCACGACATTATGTCCTGTGACATTACAAATACATTATAATATTTCAGAAGGCCTTCAGGAGCTGAAAGAAAATTCTCTTTTCTGCCCATGGCATGAAACCAGAAAAATATCCTCTTGAAAATTACCTTTTCAGTGGCAGAGAAAAATATTCACTTATTTGTAAACATACATTACATCATATTATAATGCATTACACATTTTGGCACGATAATTATGCGGAAATATGGCAATTTGCAGTCATCATAGCAACTGTGACAAATCACTGTCAACACCTTATCACAAACACATATCAGTACACTCAAATACAAAATTCTGATTAATTTATGACACACTTGCAAGACAAGAATAAAGCAAGACAACACAAATAACGGTGACAATGACCTTTACCATAGAATTCTCTGTTGATGATGTGTCGGTACTTGTGGGTCTGCGAGTTTTTGTGGGACTGTTTCCTGTTCCGTCGTTTGGTGTGGTTGAAAAGTGAAACACACCGATAGCTGCCTGGTCTTCATTGTGAATTGTTTTCCCGGCGTTTATTACTCTGAAGGACAAAAAGAGGTCAGCCATGAATATTCAAAAGTTAACAAATTGCTGCGCGATATTGATTTGTTGAAATTTTCAAACTTTGTGACAGATTTTACAACTGCATGGTTCGAGACAATATAAACATAAGATTTGTACTTATGCAGTCCGCACTGATGTAATACATAATGTTTACGACAACTTGTGATCTATAAATATCATCTCCCATATGATGTGAACAGCAGCTGCAGTATTCGTCCGTTTTTACATTTACATTTGTTGTGTCTCTGCGACAACACTGAGGCAATGTCAAAGGATTGTAATCACTAACCAGTGGCCATGACGGAGAACATGTAGTATCCATGGCAACATGGGGATTTTAATGATCTCCTTTCTAAGAAAATGCTTATGGATCTACAGATGAAGAGCCTTTTACAGCCATAGATTGTATAATGTAACTGAAATCCAAATGGTTGAGAAATTTTTCTATATTTTGTGAAACATATCAGAAACAAATACCCATGGCATGAATTTGAACAACCGCTTTATCAATTCCTGTATGGCAATTTTATTTAAGTCTGAACTGAAACTCCACCCAATCTCAATGACCATCGAAAACTTTCCACTCTGTATCTGTTTCAAGGTGGCAGATAAAATTCTACAAAAGCTTCCTCACATAGAATCAAAATTGCCCAGTTTTATGGGCTTCAAAGTGTATAAATGCCATTTATAAATACATTAAACATTATTAAAGTTTCGCTTGCTTTGAGTGCGTGTTTGGAACATAGCCAGCATCATCAACTGTGCATGTGTTGAATTCTTCAGCATAGACTCAAAGAAGAGAGTTGAAAAACATGTCACTGTCGTATCACCTAGGGTTTTGACATGTGCCGTCGTGGCACAGACCGACCGTACAGGACTGATCAAGGTATTTAAAGGCCTGATTGCCAGAATTTATTTGCAACAGAAGAACACAAGCAAGTCATTATCTCACTCAGTGGTTCACATATTTCAATGCGTCTTAGTATGGATATGTTTACTTCCATGGATCAATTCAAGATGAACACTGCAAATGGCTGTATGTGGTTATGCTTCAGTTACTCCTTGTTACATGGTCAAACTTGTTATTCAAAGGCTTTGGTCAAATTGCCAGGCTGTAAAACTTTCAAAAACTGTGCCCTTTTCACAATCCTACGGTACATCCATTTTTCTCAGTCCCATGCCAGTCATTTCTCTATCTGTCATATCTTTCTCTCAAAGGAACTGTTTGCGATCCCTGGGATCACCTTTGTTCTAGTCTGTAGGATTATGGAGGTGTGATAGCCTTTTGTTTTCCATTGAAAGTGTAATCTGGTGGGTAAATTTTCTGATGAGACAATCTGGTGCCAACACAGGCCTTTAAAACACATCCAAACATTAGGGCCGTTCACATTAGCCAAAAAAGACTAGGCCCTTGTCCTAGCCAGGTTCGTGGCCGACCAAAAAAACAGGTGTGAACGGTTCTGGCCGGCCACTAGCTGTCCGGACAATTTCTGTCCTAGTCGAGAGGGGTGGTTTGTGGCTGACCCAGGTCTCTGGCCGAGCAGTAAACAGCGTATGTGAACGCGTTTTGTCCGACTCAGGTCCCAGTTGACGGCCTCTGTAGTTGACATGCAGTGTAGTCTTTGACCTATTCGACGATTCAGTATCATTTTAGACATGGCGAGTCGAGGAGTCAACTGGGCTATGGAAGAAATCAAGTGTCTTTTAGGCATTTGGAACGAAGATATGGTGAAAAATCTGATGGACGGCACGTCATGGGATCGAATCGCCTACAATATCATCTCACAGCGTTTGTCAGAGCATGGGTTTGATCGTTGCCCAGATCAATGCAAACGTAAGATGAAACATTTGAAGTCCGAATTCAAAAAAGTTTCTGATAATAATAGGACAAGCGGTCGGGGAAGAAAGACCTGTATGTTTTACGAAGAACTTAGCCAGATTATGGGCAGCAGACCTGCAGTAAATCCCGCTGCAGGCTCGGTTGTGGACCGTATTCACCCACGGCGCATTTGCGGCCATTGTTGTCAGAAACACAAAGTGCCTTCTTGACCGCCGAATTTCCTCACGCTGCTGAGGACCACTCCGTCGATTTCGCCTTCGAGGTTCACAAGTTAACTCTTGTATACCAGATACCTCGTTTAAAAGCGATCGATGGGTCAAATTGTCCCGTCTCGATCGCAAAAATCGTAAAAACAACCAGAACAGGACGAACATGGTCCTTTTGTTGAAGACAGCCATTGTGACCTGTATAAGGTCAAAGGTCGGCTAGACGCTACCAAATGATCTAGGCTAGGACAGCGTTGAACGTAATGTGAACGCGGACAAAAGATTAGCTTATCTTCTCACATTCTGCCGGATTAGTTCTGGTCGGCCCTGGGCCTAGATGTGAACCCCATAATTGACCAGAGATGTGATTAACTTTCTCACACAACGGAACGAGGTCATGACAAGTTTATCTCTGTTGACAAGAATAATAACATATTTGCATTTCGAAAAACTGCTCATATATCATAGTGTAGGTGCAATAAAATATACTGGAATGTTTCCAATTTACTGTAAATTCAATACTCATGGTTTTATATTATTTTGACAAGGCCTTTCACCTTGGATATGTCATCATAACTGCAATGACAGGTACGTGTACATCATTTTATTAACAGCGACCTATGGAACAGGTAGCCTGTCATTTTCGAAATCTAAAAAGAAAATCAAATTTACATGTAGAAGTGACAGTGTTCTCCACAGCTCGGAAAAACAGAGGGGCAGTCAACTTACATAACAATGCATAATTTACATTTTCTTTTGTTGTGAAAATGTTTTCTTTTGTACATTTATTAACATACAGTATGGATAGATTGTTCCAAAAACAAATGGGGTAGCCCACCCCTGAAAAAATCCCCCGGTGGAGAATCCAGAATGACCTGAAAACCATTCACAAACCTGCACCAAAGGTACAACCCATTACTATATTGATAACAACACCAATATCAAGGTTTGTTGCACTGATAATGTAAACGTAACAGTCATAAAACCCTACAGGAAGTTCATGATAGATCATGACACACTCAAACATGATGAAATTGGATATACATTGAACAAGTGTGACATTGCATGACATTGCGGGGGAGAAAATAATCAAGTTTATTACTGCAGTAAATTTTATCATTCTTTTTTTCCCCATACGGCTTTACTGTTGATTGGCTGTGGGTTGCATTTACTAGACTGCAAGGTCAGAGTCTATCTGTGATGCAAAAATTGCCTTGTAAAGGATCATCTCTAGAGACCTGTGTAACAAACATCATCAAAGCAATCTAGCAGGTGCCTTGTAATGTATGTTTTTGACTGAAAGTGACCAAAATACCGTAGAACAAGTCATCGTTGATGACACAGTCCCCACTTGTTAATCGGTACTTTGATTACAGGTCCTCAAAGAGGATAGAGTCCTCTTCATTAGGTCTGTGATAAAAATACTTTTGAATGAATTCGCTTGATACATGTCTGAGTTATGGTTCAGGACATGAAAAAAATCGTAACAAAATGGTCGCACAGCGGCCATATTGGATCGCATCACAAAACAAATTGATGTGCATAGCTATGATATTGGTCGATGTCCTTGTACCAACTTTGAATAAAATTGGTCAAAACATGCGGATATGCCTGAGAAATGGCTCTGTACATGAAAAAATCGTAATAAAATGGCCGCCTGGCGGCCATATTGGATCGTATCACAAAACAGATTGACGTGCATATGTATGACATAGGTCAATGTCCTTGTACCAACTTTGAATAAAATCGGTTGAGATATGCCTGAGTTATGGCTCTGTACATGAAAAATCGTAATAAAATGGCCGCACAGCGGCCATTTTGGATCGTATCACAAAACAAATTGCCGTGCACAGCTATGACATTTGTCAATAAGCTTGTACCAACTTTGAATAAAATCGGTTGAAACGTGCCTGAGTTATGGCTCTGTACATGAAAAAATAGTAATAAAATGGCCGCCTGGCAGCCATATTGGATCGTATCACAAAACAAATTGACATGCATATCTATGACATTGGTCAATGTCCTTGTACCAACTCTGAATAAAATCGGTCAAAACATGCCTGAGTACTGGCTCTGTACATGAAAAAATCGTAATAAAATGGCCGCCTGGCGGCCATATTGGATCGTATCACAAAACAAATTGACGTGCATATCTATGACATTGGTCAATGTCCTTGTACCAACTCTGAATAAAATTGGTCAAAACATGCCTGAGTAATGGCTCTGTACATGAAAAAATCGTAATAAAATGGCCGCCTGGCGGCCATATTGGATCGTATCACAAAACAAATTGACGTGCATCTGTATGACATTGGCCAATGTCCTTGTACCAACTTTGAATAAAATCGGTTGGAACATGCCTGAGTTATGGCTCTGTACATGAAAAATCGTAATAAAATGGCCGCACAGCGGCCATTTTGGATCGTATCACAAAACAAATTGCCGTGCACAGCTATGACATTTGTCAATAAGCTTGTACCAACTTTGAATAAAATCGGTTGAAACGTGCCTGAGTTATGGCTCTGTACATGAAAAAATCGTAATAAAATGGCCGCCTGGCAGCCATATTGGATCGTATCACAAAACAAATTGACATGCATATCTATGACATTGGTCAATGTCCTTGTACCAACTCTGAATAAAATTGGTCAAAACATGCCTGAGTAATGGCTCTGTACATGAAAAAATCGTAATAAAATGGCCGCCTGGCGGCCATATTGGATCGTATCACAAAACAAATTGACGTGCATCTGTATGACATTGGTCAATGTCCTTGTACCAACTTTGAATAAAATCGGTTGGAACATGCCTGAGTTATGGCTCTGTACATGAAAAAATCGTAATAAAATGGCCGCCTGGCGGCCATATTGGATCGTATCACAAAACAAATTGACGTGCATCTGTATGCCATATGAAGTAATCCTTGTATTAAGTTTGAATGAAATCGCTCCAGGCATCTCAGAGATATCTGCGTGAACGGACGGACGGACGGACGCACGCACGGACGGACGCACGCACGGACATGACCAAACCTATAAGTCCCCCCGGACGGTGTCCGTGGGGACTAAAAAACAGCGTTGCTCTTATCATCAAAGGGTCAATAAATCTGAATCAGGTCATCCTACATACAGCCATGAATTTTGCATTAAAGCAATTTCCATATGCAGTTTCTATGGGAAATAATTTTTTATGACAAGTGACCAAAAAATCATGATCAGTAAATTCAACTTTTGTCATAGTCTTCACAAGTCTAAGTGGTTTTATCCAGTGGGATCCACAAACAAAATTTCAGAGCAACTGGTAGAGCAATTTCTGATGAAAAGATTTTTAACTGAAAATGATAAATAGATCTTAAAAAGCATGACATGGCCAACTTGTGATGTGTACAAACGCTTACATTTACATCAACTATCAAACCGATTGGGAGAGGGGTTTGTTGGCAAATTCTTCATACAAAAGACAGACAAAATCATCTCCACAAATGTAGGCTACTAATTTTATCATAATACATGTATGAACAAAGTCTGTATGGTATCATGAATGATATCATATGCTGGGACCTTTACAGCAAATATCACAGTAATTTCACTGCTTTGATATTTTTATTACCAAAAACTAAAATAGCAATTCAATTGTTTTGATATTTTTATTACCTAAAATGATACTCTGAACTCACGATCAGAGCATACATAGAAACTAACACACAACAAATCAAGATGCTCGGACAGTCAAGTAGCCTTTGAAAGAAATTGATACACGTATGTTGGTGGACTAACAGACAATAAAGGGCAATAAAATGAAAGATTGGGATGACAGTACCTGTCATTAGGCACTGTCAAACTGATAATCTCAACATCATTGACAGTAGTGCTCTATAAACAGAGAGAACAGCAAATAAGAGAGCTTTATTGACCCTTTCACCACCATGGTTTGACCCAAAACTCATTTTTATCTATGGTGATTGTGGGCCTGTTTACATGGAATTGGGGGTGAACAGGTTATACAGGGCACAGCCACAGCCAATACAAGATCCATGAGAATCATGATTAATTCAATTTTCCAAGATAAACTGAAGCAAAACAAAAATATTGAAAATATTGAAAAACAACTACTATGCCTCACCATACAGACTTTATGATGATTCATAGCAAATTCAAAGCAGGGATAACTGCTTGATAGAAGTACAACATGATGACATCAACAACAAAAATATACATACATTAGTGGAAACAGTAATGCTTACTCATCACTTTCTATTCAATCATTCTCCCATGAAAAATAAATGCCTTATAAAGATCTACTTGAATATAAGTATGGCAATGAAATATTCATTTTCCAATCTCCCTACATCACACTTCTTCTTAAGACCTTTTCTTATCTCTAGAAAAAAGATTATGGCATTCTGATGGCATTTGATGGCTGAATTTAGTACACAAGGCAACGACATATCATAACCTTGCATTACCCATGAGTCATCTACTAGTTTAATTACACAGATTATCATCGGCCAAGCTGTTTCTTCATAAGAATACATAGAAGGCAGGTTTTCTCTCTGTAGAGACTCAAAACTGTACCATGTTCCATGCCACTACAATTTTCTGTATAGAGATTTTTTTCTTGCTGGCTTAGCTTGCTTTTACAGGTAACTAGCAACAGTCCCTCTATCTTTCAACTCACACATTTCATAATAATATCAGAATGCATACAATATTCACTGGAGACTATTTCTGCCCAATGAGGATACAGATGAGTGATGTCAACTCGCTGTGCCTCAAAAGACTCTCTGTATCATTTGCATGCTGTACAATGGGACATAAGAATCTGTGGCAAAAATATGCTCATGAAATGAAAATTAAAATTTTTTACGGAGGCCTGGACTAAGACAAAGACCTAAAAATATCATGCCATGTACAATTTCTCTCCATACTACCTCAGTTTCATCTCATAATACATGAATACTCGCTTATTCAATTAAAATTTCAATTTTGTATAATTTTCAACCAAAATATTGCACAGATTATGGCAACCTTTATGATAAAAAAAATCAAACAAGATGACGTCATCAGTTTAATTGGGCAAATGTTTGCAACCATAGAAACAGTATTCAGGAACTCGTTAAATATTGACTGTTCGCAATCACTGTACCTCATAACCTTAACTTTGATCTAACTGCATAAAGAGGACGCCGTTTATCAACGGTATTTTAATAAAGGTAAACGTCTTATGAAAGGTGCTTCGCCTGAAAATATGAAAAAAACTGACGTTTGAATAATTGATCACCAGTAAATGGAAACTGACAGCACCTGATTGTTTGCTTATCAGGGTCATGCTTTCCTATATATTATACATACCCAGGGGTTTTTGTCAAAAAAAGTCATAATTTTAATTTACAGACCATATTCAGGAGTCCACATCACAGAAGTCTATGCTGTGAACACAATAGGTTATTTTGTGGATGTCAGAGCAACAAAGCACAGTTCACTATTTGTCGAATATATGAAAGCAAATTTTATCATCCACGTCACCGATGTGATCAAGAGAATCAGTGAAGGTGATGATCTAGCATTAGGTAAAAAAACACAAAACGTCAGACAAGTCAACCTTTTCCATTATTCATCCCACAGTATTGATGTCACAAAGAGGTTAAGCTGCTTATCTCTGCCATTGTACCACACACACTGCTCTCTGGAAAAGGATTATTATTATCTGCATCCTTTATGACTATCACTGAAATGATACAATCACTGATAAATCATGACACACTACAAATAATTTGAAAATTAACAGTGATTCAGTCATTTTCTTGTTCAGTGTGTGCATCTCGGAAGTGGGAATGACCTCATTTACAGAAAATGGGGCGGTTTACATCAAAAGATTCACACTGATCATGAAATTTGGAAAGCATGTATTAGGCTTTGTTTAACCTGAAGGCTGAAATCACAGCATTTTTTTCTCAATCATGTCTCTGATGGTTCATTGAATTTAAACTCAAATTTTGTAACTCGTATCAAACTATAGACAAATCATAAATGGATACTATTCATTTTGCATTTTGATAGCAACGTTCTAAATTCCATCATGAATGTCACCCCTTTTACAACTCAACTGTTATTTTCATCTAAAAAAAAAGATGTTCATAAACAGCATCTTAAACTATATTTTTCACTTTTCACTTTTCTAGTCAATGAATTAATTCCTTCCCAATGCACAATTTCACATAAAACTTGCACAAGAATGTTAAAACAAGCTAATGTAACAACAAGGTCAAACCACAGAAAAAAGAAACAGTGTCAACAGTCCGGGTTATGTCCATATAGAGGATAGTTTGGAAGAGCCAATGGCGTACCGTATATGTAATGAGATTTAGACAAGAACCAATCACGTACAGTATATGTAACGAGGGTTAAAGGTTACGTTGGTTCGCTATGAAATGTTTTGCTGACATAGCGATGTGACCTGACAGATCCACCGATCGACTGAGACCGTTGGCTACCCGGAAGTGTCTCAGCCCGAGTCGGTTTGCGACGTTCTACCGTGTTAAAAATTGTAAGATTTCTTCAGGAATAGTTTTCTGGGTTTATTTACCCTTGACCATGTTCGAGAAAGAGTTACTGGACGTTTTTCGTGCTCTTTTCCAGCTTTTGGTTAACTTCTCGGCGATTGATCCGGCGCGCGTTTTTCTGAGCGAAGGGTCAATCTTAGCGGGAAATGCATGGTGATCGAAAAAATCGTGCTCCATCGTGCTCCGATCATTGACAAGAACAGTTGACCCATCATTGCAAAGCTTGAAACATTCTCTACACTACAGATGGCAAGGTTAAATCGAAATTCGACCAAAATAGGCGATATTTGGCGACAAATAACTTACTATAGATTTACAAGGGTCAAATCCTGATTTCTAGGAGCGGTACGTGGCCAGGAAAATCATCCAAAGAAGTAATTTTCGATGTACTAACCACTTGTGTCGGTCACCATCTCGACCGTACTAAACATTGTGCGTAACATCTACATCTAAAAACTACCGAGTGCTAAAAATAAAGGGTGAAATCAAGCCGAAAAGTACCGAATTCGTTGCAATCTACGAGCCTAGGTTTGCATGGTTAATTATTCATGACGTTGCGACGGTAGGTTCGGTGATTGGTCAATCATAGTATCCTCTATATGGACATAACCCGGACTGGTCAACAGCCTAGATTTGAAGCAATGACGAGGATTCCATATTCAACTTATTTTTCATAATGTACCTAAATCCAAAGTGACCTACTTCAGGCCTTGACGTGAGGTACATTCTTACCACTTCAGCATGCTAGCAATCAGACAGTCTTGCAAACCGCTGTCAATCATGGCAAAAAAAAAAAGGTTCTGAACTGTCAAACTGAGAATCCTTCAGTTAAATAAGTATAATTAACATTCAATTACTGAAACCTATTTGTTGGAAATTGGTTTGGCTGGCTAACGCTGACTTATCAGAATTCTGACAATTATTATTCTAACCTCGGTGGTACACATGAACTATTCCATATGGTATTCATGAGTTATTAAAACTCTGGAGGCATAAGTCATAGATACAGCTAAGAGACAAATCCTGTAATACAGTGAATCATATATATAACATGGATCAAAAATGGAGTTTTTTGGGACATGAGTATATATGATATGTACCTGCAGACACAAGAATGGATCTTGAAAAAAATGTCAAATAATCTTCTGTTCCTTTTTCAGTTAATCTAATGATCAATAATTATAAACGTAGTACTAGTATGTGCGCTAGTCCTGACAGAAAGAAGAAAAAACCACAATTAAGTCTATCCTCCAAGAACTCATCATCATCATCATTATCATAATTATCACTATCACCACCACAATTATGAAAATCATCACCCCTACTACCACCACCCTCATCACCATCATCATCATAATTCTGAACATCAGCAATACATCGTTATCACCATTGAACTTATTACATTGATCATAGGCATTGCCGTTATCATCATCATCATCATCATCATCATCATTATCATCATCATCATTATCATCATCATCATCATTATCATCATCATCATATCATTATCATCATCATCATCATCATCTCTTCCCCTTCAGACATGACAAAAGTGCCAAACTTCAGCATGCATTAACATACACACCTGGACAAATAAGGTTTCACTGACAAAGGCACATGTCTATGTGCTGGAAAAACCTTCACTGTAAATGTAAACTTCAATATTCAGTCTGGAAAAAATGATGAGTTAATCACCTTCAGGATCTCATGACAAGAGAGAACACACGTAAAGTCACATACTGAACACTGTAAAATTGCTATCTCTCTTTCAAGAAATGCTTTTCACTTACACAAAAACAACATAGTTCGATAATTCAATACTTTGTGAAATTATACATCAACTCTACACTAATCTGACATGGCAAGGATTTACATTAGCTTAACCATTATTAGAGAAAAAATAATACAATATCCACAAATGCAGCAATGGTCAAGGGCTTCCTCTTGTCTTCTAAGGAAGAAGGTAGATTATTTCAGTGTCATGGCCATGGAGTTTAACAGTGTAAATTACAAGGTAACACAGAACATGTAAGATGATGTGAGTAAGATGCATGATGAGACAGACTTGTATGAATCACCATGTCACCCACACACAAGTCATGTATTGATACTCAACTGAGAATATACAGACTTACAGTGACTTACTTGAGCATTTATAAATGAAACAGAAATATTGCTAATAAATGCATAATATTTACTTCTGATTTATCAAGTTGGATAGAAACTACTTTTTCATCATAGATGGAACTGTCACTCTCATCACCATGAATGAAGGACACTAACAATACATTATGCAAATTAGTTTCCATGTAACTGTACAACCTTTTACAAACATGCAATAAATTTACCTTGATGTAAGAATGAACAATTCATTGCAAGGCATTGTAGAAAATAAACATTAGTCCAGTAATAGCAGTAAGTATGAATTGCCACTCATGTCACAGTGTTGTCAATTACAGGTATACAGTGGTGTCAATTACATACACAAAAACAATGACGTCGGAAATTGATCAATAACATTAATCATCAGAGGTGAGGTATAATTGCCGCCAAAGATTTAAGGCAAACATTACACATTAAGTCAAGAATTTCATTCCGGACAGTTAATTAATTCCCTCATTACTCTATATTGACACTGACAGATCTCCTTGGTGGTGCTCTCTCTCTCTCTCTCTCTCTCTCTCTCTCTCTCTCTCTCTCTCTCTCTCTCTCTCTGTAACTCATATCTTAAATTTGTAAGATGGTTGAAAAAACGTTCAAATGATCATTCCACAACATCTCGTCACTTTTTGAGTTCCACAGAAATTGAGAACGGGATGTGATATTCCGAGAGCACTGCTTTACGCGAAATACGGAAGTAGTTGACCACTCCTACTGCGAAAAATACCATCTCTCATTCTTTCACGACAGCAGTACATCTGTCAGGAAAATTATTTGCTGGGAACCGAGACAGATATTTGTAGCAGAAATTGCTTGATTTGAACGATACGGCTTCTAATTTAATTAATATATCACCAAACTGACTGCAAGCATCAAGCACAGAGTGCAAAACTAAGGTTACAGTAGTAACAACATGTCATGACGGAACACAGTTAGTAGAAAATAATATGTAAGCGATCACTACGCTGCTGTTGGGAGAGTGTGTGAGCGGAGCGGAACGTGGCCCTCCTTCTCCAAATAAACAACAGCGGGCACACAACATTTACACAAAATCGCCCTGAAACTTTGAAAAAAATAACATGGAATTACTTACTCTGAGTAACCAGTGTTCCAAGGCAACCTTGATAGATCACGGGGCACAAGAATTGGACGTAATGTGTGATCGGCAGACACCTTCACTTCTTCGTCGCTCAAGTTCAGAAATTCTGGACGACTGTATGGATATTTTATAGGCAAGTCCTCCATTCTCGGCGGCTTTTCTTCTGCGTTAGGCACCTGATGTAAGTTGGCCACAACGTTGTTCACAACGGATCTGAATTTGTTTATCATGTCTGCCTGTGTTTTTGGTTTCGGTCAAATAGGAAGAATCAATGAAATACGCTGAAGTTCATAATGATGCAGCCGCCATCACGTTCCGGACTATCACGTGACTTTGCAGCCTGCTTACTCAGACACGAATGTTGTCTTTTAAACATTTGTGGCCATTGAAATTATTTTTCATGTGGTACAACTCTCTGTTGAATTATCTATTGTGGTTTTTATTACCAATGTAGATATTACAGCCACAGCTATCCTTTATATTTTTCAAAGAAAGTCCATTCTTTTTTCGAACTTGTTAATGCGAATATCAGAATAGTTTCATCGTCAAATGTGTTTATATTGTAGAAGTATGACCTTACGATAAACATGCGTGCGCCAATGACAATATTTACAGTGAAACACAGTGATAAAAATATTGCCTGGATGAATTATTGGATCAATCCAAAATTTTGGTGCAGTATTATTTGTGGTCCACAAGCAGTCAAAAAGTTTTGAAAAAGCATGATCTTACCGGACGACACATGTTTTTCGGGTAAGTTAGCTGCCGTCTGCTTCTTCTTCGCTCCGAAAGCTTTTCTATGTATCTACAGCAAGAAATCGTTTTAACCAAGGCAGTGATCGAGTGCCCCCACACTTCCATTCTTTCGTCTTTACGTTATCGGTAGATACATATCACTGGACCTGGATACAAGAATAAACGGACGCCTTGTATATCTGTTTCCTTCGATGACGGATTAAATCAGGTAACCGAATTCACAAACCGAGATCCTCAAAATTGAGTATTAAAAGGGCCGTTGGACATTCCTTTGTCCAGACAACAGTAACACTGACAGTGTTCACGGAGTCGTAAACGCTCAGGGATGCTGAGTAATATCAATCAATGAGGAAAGCGAGTGTAATCTTGTCTCACGTGTCGTGGAATTCTCATAATTCTGAAGGGCGCCACTATACCTTCACACATGCTGAGTATGCACAAATTTGTCTTACACACAGACATCAATGAGGTAGGAAGGGATCCTACATGTACATGTAGCATATTTCTTTCTCTCATGCTTAAATGGTCACAGCTGAAAGTGAAAGTGTATTAAGGTTAGAAAAAAATTAGTATCGTTGAATTATCAGCTTCTAATAGCAGCACAATACATTGATAAAATATGCAACATTTTTGTTGACAAATGTGCAAATAACATCATTTTTCTTTCATTAATATGCAAAAATAAATAATTGTCCGTATTTTCCGCAAGAACAACAAAAGTAAACCTGCTAGTGGTAGGGAGCCGTCATTATATACAGCCTGGGAATCTGAGGGGGGTCACTCTAAAATTGAAAGCTAGAAGGGGGTTGCTCAAAATGTGGAGAGAAAGAAGGGGGTTACTCAATTTTTGTGCAAAATGAATTGAAATGTCTCTCAGATTGCACCATTTCATACATCTATTTCTCAAAATTTTCGATGCGAGAGGGGGACCCCTGGTAAAAATACAAATTTAAAACACCTCTCAGATTGCACCAGACCGTACCATTGTACACATCGAATTCTCAAAATTTTCCATGCAAAAGAGAGGACAACCCCCTCTGACACTTCCATCTCAGACTCCCACATATTCTCCCAGTACTTTCAAATTCTGCCCTGTCAGATATCTTTAAAACCCTGTCATGATAGCATCCAAAGCAAACAATACTATGTGGTTGGATACTGGTTCTAGCATGAGCTTTTATATCTACATTTTGTTGTCACTTTGAATTTCATTTTATTGGTTTCACCTTTTTCAACCATTATGAGATAACCAATGATAATCTAGCAGGATACAGGAGGATTTCAAAGGTCTTTAGTATTGCTGTATATTTGTAAATTTTACAACATGTATTGATATCTAACTTTTCTAATGGGGGGTCCGTCAAAATTTCTGAGTTAAAGAGGGGTCACTCAAATTCATCATGATTGGCAGGGGTTACTGGAAATTTCAGTTTCCGATGAAATTCCTCTGAACCCCACCGTAAAATAATGATGGCTTCCTTACAATGGATACTAAAAGTCACACTAATTTATGGCTTGGACCACAAGCTGCAACAACAGCCACACATGCAACAATAAAATTTGTCCGAACTTCAAGCAGTAATGTCCGATAATGGGTGCACTGCCATATTTAGTAACATTAAAATTTGAAATTGCGATCAGCGTTCACCAGACTAAAAACAGTTCTGAGTTGTCAACAATAGCATTAAACACATAACACATAAAGACTGCATCAAAAATTGACCACTATTCATTTTGACATGATTTTGGGAGTAGAACAAGAAACTGTAGTTTACAGACAGAACCAAAATAGTAAAAACCACACATGATTTACAAGTAATGGAGCTTTAATCGATTGAGAACATCGTGCATAAGCCGCTTTTTATCATTGAGGCCTGTACTTTTTGTTTCAGGTGACAATAGCACCCACAATAGCATGATATCATTCGGGTACTGTTAAATTTGAATTTCAGCAATTAATGTCTAAAACTTTCAAATTGTCCAGAACAATTGTTTGAATGATTCATAGCCTTTGAGTTTATTGTACAGGAAAATTAATGACTGAAAATGTTTTTGTTAATTTGTACAGAGAGTGACCCCTACTCATGTTCTTTATCAAACATATAGTGTAGTGAAAAAATACATACCCACAGTGCAGAGAATTTCAGGTTCCAGAAACTAGAGATCTTCAGACACTAAACTTTCAAATTCCAGGGAATGTAAAACTCTGTATTATGTCCATCATGAAGATATTCTGTACAACAAATCAGTATGCAGGTGCAGCCAACTGTTAAATTCAGTTGATATTACAAAATGGTTGAATATCTCACTGCCCTCCAGTATCTATGGTCTGACCATTCCCCACAACAATTCAAACTCCTGACTACCCTCTCCCATCACTAACACAGCTTAGTCTTCTCCAAAGTTCTATCAACCACAGTATTCCCATCCCTCTTTTTATTCTCTTGTACCCACTACCAGGAATTTTCTTCCCACTTACTGTAAAAACTGGAATTTCTTCCCAGCTACAGTGAAAATTGGCTTTTTCTCTCCCCCCACTGCTTAGTTTTAAATTTGCCCATTCGCTTTAAAAAACAACTGTGCACGAACAGCTGCAGCTTCGTTGGCTATATTGAGTATGACAATTGTGTTGTAAGCTATGTTTGTCTGTTTGTTGCTTTAGTTTGTGGTGAAATGAAAAAAAATGTGTATAATTTGAAGTTATAGGAAGGTAACTTTATCACAAGGTATTTTTTTTAATGTTCTCCTGATGCATGGTGATTCATCAGAAATCATTGTCGTTCTGACAGGAATTCAGGGATCATTCCTTTTGCTGGTCATTTTTTATTGGAAATAGATTACTAATTGATCAATGGTTTTACCTTGCAGCAAGTACTGTCTCTGTAGGCATTTCATAACCATTGTTGATTTTTCCTATGTAATTAAATGTTTGTCCCTTGATAGACTCAGTTTATAGATATCAGCACCCTTGAGTAAATGTACCGGATCAACTTTAACAATGTGGTGTATCCATACTATGTTTGGAATCAGATGGAAAAATGGTAGATTTTTGTAGACACCCTGTAAAGGCTTGTTGGAATATCTGTCACTTTAGTTATTCATTTAAGTCACTAGGTACCTCATTTGACAAGTTTGTATCTTTTCTTTAGTTACAAGCATGTGATCAAGGCAGGTCCCTACTCATATCGTAATTGGTCCATTCTATGTCAATAAATAATCCTTGGTACCCAGGCGCACTTCAGAGATGCCAGGCAGCAAAACTGATAAGATGCTAATAGCCAGGCCAGTTTGTTAGTGCATTGTGAACATTACGATACCTTTGTTATTTTCTGAAACATTTTCAGAAGGTGGTATGAGACAAACGGTAAGTGCCAGATTCATGGCTTTCTTTTAGATATGCTACATTTACCAGCTCCCACACCACTGTGAACATTTTCTTGCAATGTCAAGTCTCATCAGACCTGAAGATTCAAAAATAGTTTGTAATATGTTTCATCCATGGGCAGAATCTGTCTTTCCAACAATTGCTTTCATCATCTTCAGTGGATGTACAAAGATTACCTATCTCATAAGACACCATGAATACCTTGTCAATCAATGGCATTCAGATTACATTGTTACAGAGTGTGGAAAGTCTTTGTCTCATCTCAGTCTAACCAATTTTGTCAAATTTTGTGCAAAAGGATCTCTTTTGTTCTTCCATAAAGTTATTTTGTTTATATAGTAACATGTATTTACAATGTTTACATTTGCTTCATAAAAAATCAAAACTTCAGTTCCTTTTGAGACAGTCATTCATCTTCAACTATTACATACTAAGGGGTGGACCATTTGATATCCTGGGGTGGGGGGGTCTGGAAGATTTTCGAACAAAAAAATTTTCCCAGCAGATACAAGGGAAAAAAAAATTCTGTCTTAGATGACTTATGAAAAAAAAACTGGCAAGCTAATGTTGAAGAAAAAAAAAATCTGTCACAGTATCAGCAAGAACCTTTTGGGATGTAATTTTTTCATTTCTGTGCACCCTTCTTGTCTTTCTTGGCTTTTCCACTTGCCTAAAATGCATCAAATGCATCGTGCATGAATTTCATCATTCAATTTCATTTTTCAGCGCGCCCTGTGGGCGAGTAACTTGAATGATAATGAGACATATTTTTCAGAGCCCCATCCTGGTGCAAAACTTTAATATATCAGACATACATATATCTATGATATATGTATGTTAAAATTTTTGGGCGCACTTTGGGCGCATAACTTTAAAGATAATAAAACATATTTTTCATAGCCCTGTCCTAGTGCAAAACTTTAATATATCAGACATACATATATCTATGATATATGTTTATTTAAAATTTTTCAGCGTGTCCTTTGGGCGCATTTCTTTAAAATATCAACAATAGTTTTCAGCATGCCCTTCAGCTACATGACTTTCACATATATATATATATATATATATATATATATATATATAGGTATATATCCCAGATATCTGGATATATAATATTTTTCGGAAATATCTTGTCAGAAATATCTTGATGTCTGTAAATTGAAAGTCTGTTTTGCAAAGTGTACTGATCATTATGAAATCTGCAGTTCATATGAAAAGCATGACAAGTTCCTGACACTTTTCTGTTTCCTCTTTGAGAATTCAGTATTAGAAAGCAACATAACATTTCACAATCACATTAATTCTTACAACAGTTCTGGACATCTGGTTATGCATAAAAAGAGTGGAGTATATTCAAAAGACTGTTTTCAAACTTTAGAATTGACACTTGTAAGTTCCTATCTTAAAACTGACATGACAACAATTTCATTAAAACACTGAATGACTGAATGTTTAAAATATACCCCAAAAATTATATATATATATATATATATATATATATATAATATATATATATATATATATATATATATATACATATACATACACTGAATTATTCAATTTATATTCCACTTTATGTTTTACCTTTGTCCTGCGCAGGGGGGTCACCCTATTTTTGAAAGTTGGAATGGGGGGGGTTCAGCCACTTTTTGACGTCGGCAAAAAATAATCCACCACCCCCTCAGGCCAAAGGAACTCACCAGTCCCTTATGTACAAGTCCATTGATGTATGATAAACAGATTGATTTTGCAACATTGCCGCATTAAAAAAAAATTCTTTGCAGGAAGAATGCAAAAAAAAATTCACAAGGAAAAAAAAAACATCCAGTGGAACATGTGAAAAAAAAATAATGCCCCCCCCCCCAATCTTCCAGACCCCCCCCACAGGATATCAAATGGTCCACCCCTAACAATGTTGAATGCATAAAATTCTTTCCTCTGCTGTGACAAATTAAGCTATTAATTAATATAAACAATTCATTGTACATGTATTTTCAAAAATGGGAAAATTGAGTATAGCGTACTCCCATTCAAGTTATCTTTGTATGTTCTGTGTGGTGAACCGACTAATATCAAGAAGCACTGGAATGAACAGAATTTTCTTGTACTACCAAGAACTAATCCCAAGCTGTATATATAGTTTCTGATCTTGAAAGTCTGCCACCTAGAGACGAAAAGTGGAAACATGATTTAAATTCCCCTTTTGATGTGAACGTAAAACGTGTTGACTTATAGCAGCATTAAATCAATTTGGTTAGCAAGTTTGTACACGCTGGTAGTGCGAAGAACTTGACATATTAAAGCACATGCCCTGTGGCAATCAGACGACGGTGTATCATAATGCTTATCACCTGGGAAGCCAGTCAGCAGATTTTGAGAAATTGTAAAGTTGTAGCCTGAGTTGTTTTCGCATGGTCATACTCTATTTTAGCATTTGTGTGCATAATAAAATGAAAATGTAAAGGGGAGACCCTGTGCAAGCTATTTGCAATCGCCTTCTCACTATAATTTGAAAATCTAGCCCTCCTGCTTTTTTTCATCCTCTACCAGAAAACACTCTTCTGTTTACCTTCTTGCCACATATAACTCTCCACCACTCTCCTCTCTTTGCCATGTGCTTTTCCCATCCCCATCAGCAATATTGTAAAAAAACGAAATCTACCTCCTATCCCACCCACTTGGCTTTTTTGCAAGTTGCTGCTAAGTCAAAGAATGAAATTTGCCTGCCCATGCACCAATGAGAAAAGTTTTCCTGCCTACCATTCCCTACTAGACTAGATCTGTTGTAAGAGGGCGCTTCAACACTTGCTGCCTCTGCAGCTTGGAGATGGAGTAACTGTAGCAGCATTCTCGCACAATAGAGACCATTCTGTTATTTTATCAATCATAGAGGGAAAAATTTTGTACTTTTAAAAACTCCAGGATCTCATGGTCAATATTCTTTTTTAGCAGATTTGCTTTCAAAATTAACAGTGTTTTTAACGCTTCTAAGGTTTCTTAACTCTTTGAGTCAATCAGGGAATTTTGAAGGTCACAACAAAAGTCAGTCCCATCACAAGACATTGTAACATTTTCAATTTTCTTAAGTGAAAAAGAAATCAGTACATCAAATTGGCCAAGGACGCACACTGAAAACTAGCATATTGCCACATTTTGTTTTCAATCATGAAAGTGGTGTAATACCAATACTAAATTTTAGAAAATTTAATTTAAAATAACTACATGTAGAAGGACAATCTGTGCTATAAAAAACATGCATCCATTCTCCAAAAATAGAATTTCTGTTTGCTCATCCCGGGTAAAAAACTTCCGTTCCTACTTCCTTCCATACAGCGGTAGGCTTTTGAACTTTGCTTAGCTTCTGTTTGTGCTTTGCATCTTCTAACAAGAACTGTTGCCCAGATACCACTCCGCTTGAAACTTTTTGCATTAACAGTTTAACAGCATTGGCACAAGGAGCATGCATGAAATAAAATCCGTAATTTTCACATATTCGTTGTGACAACCATAAAACTTCTAAGAATAAACCCTGTAAATACAATAATTCACGGCATTCACAAGTCAACTTTTAAATCACTCATGAGACCACATTTTGATAATTCTGTGCAGCTGTTATTCATTCTTTTGATATTTTAAAATTTTCTTTATAGTTACCTTAGCTACAGGATATTATGGCCAATGACATTACTTTAAAATTATGCAATTATATGTGGGATTTGATGGCGCAGTTGTTTTGGAGTTTTTTTTCTCAAGAGATGACTTTTACTCATTACTTTAGAGCTAGGTGCAATAAATTGTGCTGTGGTAATTTTGCCCTATGTCACTCATTAATTTTTTTAATGTACTTCAAGCTGTCATATCCCATTACCCAATGTGCAATTACCAAAGCAGTTTGCAGATTTTAGTCATTTTCTCAAGCATTACTTTTCGCTTTGTCTGCTATGATGACACGTAAGTGGATAAATCAAAGAGGGTAGAAAGCTCATTATGCATACTTAGTTGAATTCACACACAAATTTTTAGAAAGGTACAAATAAATGTTCACCGTTTTTGAAGTCAAAGACAAATCAGGGTGTTAGATTACTGAATGTAAATCTGATATGATCAGCTTTTGCAGCTACCAAACTTGGGAATGTACTTCACATATTCTTGCCTCTCCGACAGACAGAAGTTAAGAATGTTCCTGATGGGCAGAGTATGCAGGGACATGCAGCTATCATGGATTCTCAATAAACATTTGTGCACGTTTCAGTCCAGAGTTCTTGACTTTTTGTTCTGCTGTTTTCAGTTGTATGTGTAAGTGCAGATAAACCCTCCTGCATCACTGCCGTGATTTATGTCCGTTTTATGTGAATTTAATGGCTTCTATAAATATAGAAGAACTCTAAGGGGAGATCCACTGTCTGATCTTAACAAATGTCACCAGTTTGTGGTTAGATAGACCGTGATTTATCATTGGAATGCTCAACAGTAATTGTTTAGGGTTAATTTTTTTTTCTGACCAATGACCAAATACTGGACCAAAATGTGAAAGTAGTGAGAATAATTAAGTCCTGACAATAACTTTGTATATAGGACATCAGATATGCTTTGAAATATGTACTTTGGTGAGGTAGAAAGCCAGCAAAAAGCAGTACGAGTGAGAATATTGAAATGAAAGACTCAGCATTCACATCTGAAGTGATGTTAATTGGTATTTCTTCAGAAAACGCTGCATGCGGTTTGATGTTAAGAATTTAACAGTGTAGGCCTTGTGGTAGCTAAGCAAAATGCAAGCCTGAGTGGCCTGTTGTATATATGCCCATATAATTAACATACATATAGGGTATACAGTATAGGGTGTAAGTATTACTGAGTAGAATTCAGAATATTCCTGTCAAGGTAAGAATGCAAAATCTACTTTTCTGTTTCATCTTTAAAATTAACCATCTTCTTTGCTATCCTGCATGATATGTAAGGTTCTTGCAGTTGGCTATGTGAAATAATCTCTGTGCAACAATTATATTAACAACCCTTTGAGCGCCAAAGTCAATATTTGTCGCCTTTACAAAATATACCCCAGTCAAATTTTGTCAGATTTTAACCAACATTTTGATTAAAAACTGTAACTAATTAAATATGGTGTCCATTTGCTGTAAAATTATGAAAACAAATACCAAAAATTTCATAAAAATTGATAAAATGTTGCACTAAAATTTTGGTGGAAAAAATTTCAGCACTTAAAGGGTTAACCTATCTGTTTAATTTTATTTCCCCCAATAATTTTGTTGTCCCAACTTTCTTCAACTGTGCAAGTTCACTACTGTATCCTTCCATAACTAAGTCAGTGTGCATACAGTGTGTATTGCAAAAGCTGATTTAGTTGTTTTTATCTGTTCATTACAATGAAATCTCTGAAGTTCATTATCGATTTCAACTTAAGAAAATTAGATATGTGTATCTGTGGATTACACAGATTGTAAACTGTCAGCCAACTACTGCGTTGCCTTTTTATGACTCTATCCAGTATTTATTTGCTCATAGACCCTCGAGGGTCTATGTATTTATTTGCTAAAAAAATACATTTGTGAAGTTTTGGCAGACAAAATGTGTGGAACAATTTAGTAATGTGCAAAATACAGTATAAGATAAAATGTATGAAAATACAGCCCTTTAAAATGAATAAGGAAATGCAAGTGAAAGTTTTGATCCTAATTAGTTCAGTGTCTGGTGATATTTCATGTGGTAGCAATTTGAATTTTAGGTAAGAAATAAACAAACAGAAAAATAAACACCACATGTGTGGAATAATTTTGATGTTTTCTGTGAATAACTGGATACAGAGAACTAAGGAATGTAGTAATGAAGGGGAATGTAATTTGTATGACTTTTTTCTCAACAAAAATATTCCCCACAGATTAAACCAACAAATTAGCAGCATTCATTCACAATTTCCTCATGTTCTTAGTAATGATAAATTTAAAGTGCAAGGATTGTTTTGACACCAGGTCCACATACAATTGTCAGTCTGAAATGTGTGTTGTGATATTATTCATGAAAATCGTGAGACTGACGTCAGTCAGCTGAAAAGTAATACTCTCATGTGTGGCATTTTATTGTGATTTGATATCATTTGTATGAATTCTCTGGAAAGAATAATGTGTCAGTACTGATAGTGAGAACATTTGCAACATAGCAACAGAAATTCTCACTGAGATTTGTTGTTTTTTTAATTGCTTCAACGATGCGCCTTTCCCAAGTGAATAAAATACCCCCGTTGAAGTACACAACTTGTTATTGTACAGATGCCAGTAGCAATGAGAATGAAATATGTCATGTTGGTAATAGGTCTACGGTACCCAACCACACCAGTATAATGGTTTAACCCGAGGTTCATTCCGCCAGCATAAAGTATGGGAGAAACCATTCCAACAGGGTTAATTGCACTCTAATGTATGGGAACTAACATACAGTCATGTAGGAAAAAAGCACAAACATAGAGGGCCTTTGGTTTTTTCCTGAACATAGTGAGTTCAGTTGAAAATAGAAGCTTTTTATCAGAGCCAGGCCAATATCTCACTGCTAATTGTGTGATGTGTCCTACTACTGATAGAAGAATCAACTTTTTGGTCAAAGTTTAACAAATGCTTCTGTCAGCATTGAAAGAAACTTCAAGCTCTGTAAGTAGGATATTTCTTTGCCTGGAGAAAATTTAGCTTATTTTAACTTTCATATATGTATATTTTAGCTTCAAAGTACAGTTTGTAACTACAACCATGCTCACACAAAACTTACATATATGTGAACATATACACAAAGGCCTCACACACTTTGAATATGCAGTTACCCTATCTCGTACTAGCAGGTATTTTTAACATTCAACAGCTTATCACATTTGCAGTTTGAATATTTCTAGAGTCAGTCCCAGGCCAACACTACATACAGTGTGTATCTCAGAAGTATGTATTCTGCATATTTGCTCTCCATGGATTGTTACAAATATTCCTTTCTGGTTGTTTCATATGGACAAAATGAAAGTTTCAACTCCTTGAGGAAATTCTGAATGAAATATTTGTACTTCCTTTAGTTTCAACTTTGCATAACTTAAATCCTGGTCATGTACAACTGTCAGTCCTCATCTCTTAATGAGGTGATTTTCAAAAGTACCCATGCATTAGCTAAGGAAATAGCCCATTTAGTGCAGTTAATCTGTTACTAGTCCAGAAAAATTATCCAAAATGTTATTTTTTGGTATCATGGGATCATAACACCCGTATTTCTGACAGCAAACATTAGTGAAAGCAAAATCCTCTCAGGTCATGTATTTCTACAGATTAAGATGTAATAGTGTTATGGGATCCATTATAGTAATGAGTTATTCCCTCTCTGCTATTCCTCAGGATGTCAACAGCATGACCTTTCCGCGGGAAACCAGGAAAAGCCTGATCCACACAACTGGAAGTGCAGCCACACGTTGAAATAGGAAGCGGAACCTGAAAGCACAACCAGATGTCGTGTGCTGAGTTTGAGGTTCTGCTGGCTGTGTGCGATACTGCCCAGCGTTGATCAGCAGCCAACAGCAAAGTGACTCTTTTGTCAAGCTCGGAGAATATTTCAGTTGTTGCCAGTGGTGCATTGGAGGCCAGCCTGGATGCTGTGAATTCGTGGGTGACTGTCTATACACTGACGGTGAATGCAAGCTGAAATTTCATAGCTGTGTTTTCACATGTCAAAACATGGAGGCACGCAGAGAAAATTAGCTCAACCACTCAGGGGAAACCATCTGTTATTCTGAGCTGGTCCAATTGAAGTTTGCTTCATTTGTGTAAACAAGACTTTTTTTGGAACAGGAAAGTGTATGTCAAGTGCAAGTGTGACTTTTTTCTTTCCATCATCAGAAAAGGCCAACAATGCATCGGATATTGAGAAGATTTTGCCATTCTCCTCTGAGGAATGTTTTTTTCATGCTTCTGCCTTTGGCAACAGTCTACTTCTATCTGATGTACAGCATGGACGCAGAGGCTCAAGACAAACAGGCAGCATTGGAGAAAGTTGCCATGGTCACTGTGAAGAATGGACGAGGAGTCGACAGCAGTTTAAAAGATGAAATGATTGCCGCGGCTCAGAGGAACATCCTGGAAGGTACAGAAGTAGAAGGAAATAAACATCAGCCAACTAAAAAACCCAAAGAAATGACAGCTCTACTGAAAAAACTAACTGAGGTAGGTCATAGTTTTGTGGGGAGATTGTGTGTACTAGCTTGTATATCATGTATGCTCTTAAAGGGGCATAATCTCTATCAGCTTTATCTAAAAGCAAGCTGACCCACCTGATAAAAATTTGAATGGAACACGAATGGCTTACATCATTTAAATACCAATGTCAACAAGAGTTAATGTGAAAACTAGGGATTAAAGACTGTCCCTTTAACTTGTGGTTACAACATGATCATTTCCAAAACTTGCTACACCAGTGATTGTTCTTCTCTATTTAGGATGCTGTTCCTTAATATAACGCCTACTGAGACCTGCTGGTCAGTTTTCACCATGGAGGCGGAAGTGTCTTTTGCAACCGCTGCTTATGCTCTACCAGCTTTTCTAATGTTGTATGTGAAAGGGTTAGAATAATTTTATCTTCATATTTAATGATTATCAGTTAATGTCAGACTTGTCAAATATATTTGGCTACTATTTGAAGTGTGTTACACCATTGAATGTCATTCAAGTGAATGTGAAAATTAGGAGCAAGCCTTGAAATCTTACTATAAAAATATGGTTTGGTACAGTACCAGTATATGTGCAACTATGCATACCATACTGATGAGCAACATACTTTTTTCAACAAACAAACATTTATTTCAAATTCAGGCAGCTTGCTTGGTATACAGCGTATGTGTACTTGAGTGCATATGCACATGTGCGTGCATATACTTTTATGAAAAAGATAAGTTTCAGGGGATTTAGTATAACAATGATAACTTGTTTCTGAGACTTGTCCGATCGGCTGATGAGAAACAGTTGTGTGGTGACAGAAAAAAGGAGGTAATTACTTCAAATTTTATGGGCGGGGTAAATCTTGTTAGCTATTGTATGTAATCCTTTGGTTACAAGATTCCACTGCAGTAAAATGACTAGTGAACCATGACTGACAATTTGTGAAAGCAAAAGAAGGCAAGTATGTTTTTTGTCAACTACAACAGTAATCAAATACTGCGTGATTGCCACAATATACCTACCAGACATCTAGGAAGCTAAAATATCCTCTTTCCCTTTGCTATTTTCTGCCTCTGATAAAAAAAAGAAAGACAAATATTTTCAATACTCTGCTCTGTGGTTTGCCCATACCAGTACATGTAGGTGTAAGGAGTCTTCAGTCACAAATTCAAATTTAACATGTACCTAATGAGCCACATGAGTTTTGAAGTGAATGAAAAGTACTTTTAGGTAGTTAACACAGGGATACAATAGACTTTTGTGGTGAGTAATTGTTGCAAAACTCTGGGTAGTGTATGGAAAAAGAGAGATAGCGGGTGAGTTTATTGCTTGGCATTTTATAAGATCTGTGCATTGAATGCAGTTACCTGTAGGTAGAAAACAAGATCACTCCACAGTAGGCAATGCCGTCAGGCAAACATATCATCTTATGATTTACCTGTAGTAGACATTTATATATTAGCAGTTCCGCTGAAACTCTTCTGACTTAATGTACATTTTCAGGTGACAGGAAATTGAAAAATATTAGTGCACTGTTTGCCAGTATGTGATCCACATGCAAAAATTGTGTAAAGTTTCTTGACTTCATCGAGTGTGTATGTTGAAGTATTTTCAAAGCTACATGTATATAGATGTAGTTAGATGTAACATCATACTCTGATAGTTTTGACCATGTGAACTCATTAAATGCCACTCAGATACAACATTTGAACACAATAGATTCTGCATATGGACTTTGCCTGATAATTAGTTTAATAGGTACATTCTGGCATGTATGTATGATAATTTATGAAAGGAAGGATCTTGCATGATGTCAGTTGGTTGATCCAAAGGACCTTATGGTAATATATTGTTTTCACTCAATAGTGCACAATATTGTCCATTAATGAGTGATTGAAATGTCGATTTACATACCCAAGCAATATTCAACAATACATTGTGGATAAATGAATACCTTTATTAAGGAAATTAGCTTTGAACAGTTATCACATGCTGGACTGTCAGACGTAGGGTGTGTACCAGTATACTGAAATCTCCACATTCTGTCCATAGTTACACGTACATGTATCTTGCATGTTATTTTCTAATCATAGTATATTTTTATAAGAGCGTGTTTATGATACAGATGATGAAAACATCAGTAGTAATCCAAATAATTGATATATTTTATTAGCTCCCCTGTTAGCCATGTAGAGCTTATCAAATAGGTGGTTGTATGTCAGCGTCTGGCGCCCATCAACTTTTTACTTGAAAACTCCTTCAAAACAGCCAGTCCAATTCCTTTAATATATGGTGTACAGGTCCTCAGAGATGACCTTAATCAGATTTGTTCCAAATTGTGATGAAATATGCGAAGTTGTATTTTTGAGGCTAATTTTGTTTTTTTTGAGGGGGGCAAAAATCTTCTTCTTAATAGATGGTCATGAGACAGCTTTATTATTTGGTATACAGACAGGTCCCTAGGGATGACCTTATTCATATTTGTTCAAATTGTGATGAAATATGCAAATTTGTATTTTTAAGGCAATTTTTGTCATTTTTGGTCAAAAATTCTTTAAAAATCTCTTTCTTGACAGAGAGTCAAACAACTTTGATATTTAGGATACAGGTCCCTGGGGATAACCTACTTTAGATTTGTTGAAAATGTGATTTGTTCAAATTGTGATGAAATATGCAAATTTGTATTTCTAAAGCAATTTTTGTCATTTTTGGTCAAAAATTCTTTAAAAATCTCTTTCTTGACAGCCGGTCAGACAACTTTGATATTTAGGATACAGGTCCCTTGAGATAGTAACCTACTTTAGATTTGTTGAAAATGTGAAGAAATTGGTAATTTTAAGGCAATTTTTGTCAGTTTTGGTCAAAATTTATTTTCTTCTGAACCGCTTGACTGATAGCCTTGATATTTTGTATACAGGTTCATAGGGATTATCAAAATGTGATATGCTCAAATTATAATGAAATCTGCAAATAATCATGAAATCTGCAATTTTGTATTTAGGGGCAATTTTTGCCATTTTTGGTCAAAAAATGTGTTTCCCAAAAACTACTTGTCTGATAGCTTTGATATGTGTTAGACATGTTCCTAGTGGTGATTCTCTACATACAATAGCAGAGCTCTATCGGTGACTAGGTTGTTTGTTTTTCATTGAATTCCAAAACTCCTCACATCTCAAATCTTTACACACCAGCTTTTCACAGCAAGTAATATACCGAAAGTATATGTTGAGAACTGGTCAGTAGTTCTTTTCTTGCTTTGAAACCATTGCATTCTGAATACAGTCTACATTTACTGTGTCTCATGTTTGGATGTTAAAGAATGTAAATAATGAGAGAAGCAGCAATCATATTACATCACTCAGTGTGGAAAGGCCAATGGATGTCATTAACCAACCTGTTCCCATATCCAAGTGAACAGGTCCACACTCACCATTGTTAACAATGAGTTTGGGCCAAACTATGTGGTGATATTATCCTTTATGGACTTTCAATGCTCAAATGTACATGATATATCTTTCTGTAGATACTGACCCAAGGAAAAGTCTATATGATAACTTTTAACAATCTGTCAAATATAGAGATGTAAGTGATATAATCTTCTTGAATTTTTTACATTAAATTTACCATTGCATTTGTATCGAAGCTAGACTGTAATATTTTATCACATATTTCCAATATCAGAAGAATTTGATTCTAGGTAGTGACAGGGAATGGTTCAATGACAATGGTTCGAGACTTTCTATCAGAAGAATCATACAAGTGTCTGTCACTAAGTGTGTGCGATCATTCTGTATTCTTGATCTAGATTTGAACTAACTTCTGATTATTGTACTTGGAAAAATTTGTTGTACTTTGATATTCTTATTGTATGTTAGCTGTTCTGTTTCACCAAAATCAACTCCCAACAAAGTTTCTATCCATATGGTATGCATATGCACATACATGTCACGAGTAAATGAATGAGCTGCTAGGTGTCTTTGTGGTCTATGAGACTCAAAGCCAAGGCTGCATGCCCTCCCAAGTATTGGCAAATATTAAATGTAGGTCAATGGTCGCAAGGTTAACCTCTTTAGCCAACCACCACAGCCATTAGCTGCCACAGAGGAATGTTAATTGCCACAGGAAGCCGAGTGGATCCTAACATTCAGTGTGGATTCGGTGATGACATTTGATTGTATCCTAAGTAGTTGCAGTGTGCCTGTTAATTGCGGTTTGAATTGGTCAGGGGTTCTAATGTTAGCAACGTGTACAGTGTATGAGAGGTGTATAATGCCACTGTATGAAAAGTAATAAAACCCTACATCAGACTGATAAATGGCCTTGCTGGATATTTGAGCTCAACTGTGTGTGACCTCAAGACGCCGGTAATATTTGATGGATTCCAGTCCATTAAAAGTTACGCTTCAGTGAGAAATCCGCAACTGTTTATACTTTGACTAAAGAATCTTTGCAATCACGATGCGACTGATTTAACAAACTTTATTGTTTTGCTATATTTAACACCCGGAAAAGTTGTGGTCCTAAACTACAGTCATGTTACCTTCAAAGTACATGTACACCGTACATGTACATTAACACACAGGTTGAAATCTGTGAAGAATACCAATGAGTATGTATTGCAGACCAAAGCGCACACACAAATGCCCATACGAATTTACTCATTTCAAAGTGTGATATATTACTGTATTTGAAATTGATGCTGTCTCTTTTTTACAGGAAACATATGAGATTCATTGTTTTGGTTATATTTTGGCAGTTCCACAGTAGAATAAGAAACCCACCATCCAAGCACAAATGATTTGTATCCTCAGGCATCATACAGGTTAACTGATACTCTTCAGGCGCCATACAGTCACCTGAATACTTTCCAAAATGTTAAACATATGCATACATATATTTTATGCTTAATAATAAGTTATGCATTTACAAGTTATGAACAATAGTGAATGCATTATTTTCATTTCTTTTTCACATTTTCGATGATTTCTCCAATGTAACTGCATATTGAGATCATTCAAGACCTGTGAATGTAAACACATCTTGTTTACATGTATGTGTCGGTTTAAGCTGTCAGACAAGTATACTCAACATGTTAGGTGTAGTATGGTAGTCTTAGGTTTGAGTCAGTGGATACATGTATGTAACCAACATCTAAGCGTATCTGTACATGTACTTGTCCAGAATACCATCGGATTGTATTAAATTATTGGCAGTATTAAATGGTAATATTGTCAGTAATCAATTTTTTGTCAAAATTTATCAAGTTCAAATGAATGAATACCATTGACTGTGAATTCAATTCAAGTTGATAAATTGTGACAAAAAATAAATACCGAGAATATTAACATTTAATAGTACCGATAATTTAATACAATCTGATGATGTTGTTTAGGATACCATCTTTATTTTCATCTTGGTATTAGAAAAGGAAGTTCCTCCAAGAAGCATATGAAAACTATGAGGGACAGTAGCTGTATTTTTTATGGTATTTTTGTTATATTTATTCATTCATCTTCTGAAAGTAAGTTTAAATACAAAGCATTAGCCTTGTATGCACAATGCCTTGTGTAGAATATGCTCCGTTATTATTAACAAATGAATTCCAGTTTGGAGTAAAATGCAATAACGGTAAGAGTAGTAAACGATGACATTGGACATGTAACATGGATACATGTTCCTGGCCCCATTAACAAGTCAAGCCTTGACTAGATAGTTCAACATAATTGTAGAGCAGGACAATAAACTGCAATTCACTTACAGACTGAACAAAACTACTGGAAAACATATTGAAAGTTATAGCTGATGGTACCTTAAAGGGCTAGCAGTTTAACTCTGGGTGAATTTTTTTTTTTCACTTTTAAATTATTTATTTGTAATGTCTCCAAAGCATTGTGAAATACACAATGGTTTAAGCTCAGTGTCAACTCAGCCTGTACATGTGTAAACTGCATTGTTATTGTTGACAAGTGCATTCTGCTAGAAACTAGAATCCAAAAGTTCACAATAGCAGTGTGTTTTTGTAGTGTTAGAACTGTGTTAACAAGCTTAAAAGTAACTGTTTCAACGTGCTTTGGGAAGAGAAAAAGAAACTATGTTGCTATTTAAGAAAAAAATAGTGAAAATATCGTGAAAAGTTTACAGCAATATCGGCCTGTGGTATTACCCATTAGGGTAATACATGTATATGTTTTAGACTTACAATTTTAATACTATTTCCTGACATGTTTGGTGAATGTACTCATCAATTGTAACTTTTCACAGGCAAATGATATATTGAAGTACATTTATTTCAAGAAATTCTATTTTTGGGGCTTTTGATCACCTGCTGAATTTCATGCAATTATTCACTCTTTGTAGATGAGAGGAGAGTGTTTGTCCAAAGTGATCATGAGATTTCCCCGGCAAACTGATAGGACACTTGATTTATCACTTCATGCATAAACTCACTGATTCATCGATGGCAGATCATTTGACAGTACATGTCCCCGTGTGTATGGCTTTCAGGAAGCAATATAAAGCTGGTACAAAAATAGATCACTTAATGGTGAGGCAGGTGCAATCAGTCTCACTATGTCGACAGCCAGTGAAGCCTATTTTATCATACTGGTAGTCTGCAGTACAGCTGAAAATAGCTATATGAGCCACAGTCTTTGGAATGATTAAATTATACCTGATTATGTCCAATCTTCCAAAGAGACTGTAACTCCCATGTTTCATACCAGTTCATCATGGATGATTTGTGTAAACCGGCATTCATGAATATAAACATAATTTTTTTTCACATTGAAAGTTTATTCACTGCCTTTCATACCTGTACTCTGTGAAAGCCCTCAAAGCATCTCCATGAAAAATGTGACTTGTTAGAATTTCAGTTCCATTCAAACACACACACAATCCAGAAATGTGTTTTCATTGTAACAAATCTAATACTGCACACAATGAGGATGTATAGTCCTGAAGCAGTGCTTTGAATGCTGCCCTGACCACCTTGGCATCATTATGCTTGTAATTTAATAATAAAATCCGTCACCAGCAGTGAGTTGTGTAAGATGTATGGGTATCATGATGGTGTGCAAAACTTCCTGAAGAAGTCAGTGTCCGCACTTTGTTCCCACACTGAAAAGCAGCTCATAAGATTAAACCCCTAATCTCATACAGGGATGACATTAGTCCATAGACTATTCCAGGGATGTCTGTTACTCTAATTGCATTATCTTGCCATATATTCTGTGTCTGTAATTTATCACTGCAATGTTGAACCATGCCACGGGATATCCTATTTCATCCTGTGGTCGTTTTTATCCCATAGGAATAATTCAAAAACCAATCTTAAAGAGTCCTAGATATGTCTAGAAATTCTACATTTTGAAGATAAAATTTCAACATCCACTCTATACTCATGTACTTTTTCATGCACACATGAGCCAGAATTATTTTTTCTGCCAACTGTCAGTGGTAGATGAATCAAAAACATTGAGAAACAATGAAAGCGTAGAAAAACAGAAAAATAAAGTATGCCAGTATTACCGACAAGCTCCATTCAGTTTGTTTCCCCATCTCCCACCCCCCTGCCCGTTCATGATACCGTATATCAACATCAGAGCATAGTTTCTTTTGATAATGACATTTCAGGAAGATGTAATGTCAATCTAAACTGTATTACCGGTATATCATACCAGTATATTGATGGCTCAAATGCAGCGATCTGATTGGTCGAGACGCGAAAATGAACCTTGGTATATTCGCGATATACCACGGCTGGTGCACTCGCGAGCCTCGGCAAGAGCCCAAATCCTTTTTTGACGTTCCACGCCAGAATTTCAATATACTGTTATGATATAATAGCAATAAATCACACCCAGCGAAGGTATACCACTCGATTTTTACCAGTTTACTTCAAATATATTTGCACTCGCTATCGCGCGTGCATATATGTCGTGAACTGGTCAAAATCTCGTGGTATACCATCGCTGGGCCATTTCAAAGAAAAGTGTTGAGTATTCTGAATTTATCTTTTCCCATGCATTTCAAAATCATACATATTTTACAAGTTCCATTATTAAACACTCACTGTGTATAACTTACAAGCTGTGTAAAGGTGATCAGAGCCAATAGAAAAGAAGTTTTTTCAAAGGGCAAAAAATACATTAAAACTTGTAAGCAAAGAGTCTTAATGTATAAAGTGAAAGTAAAACACATATATGGCATGCAGATGATGCCTACAAACATGCATTAATTGTCAGGCTAAGTCAGCAGATTGAGTCTCGTTGCCACCTGAATTCAACAGCAGACGTGTCTATAGCCCTAGCCAAGAGGTAGTGGGTCGGAGGTACTGAGGCAAGCGTACGTGTAGGATTCTAGGCTAGTCTAGCCCATACTACCTCTATGTGTTTGCATGCATACTGTTCACCTTCAAGTGGTAACACCCCAAGATACAGTAGGTATGCAGTTACTTTAATCGTATTACACATATGTAATGTATATCATCAGAAGGAATTCCACATTGAATGAGGCTTTAACCATAGTACAAGGTCATGAAATATTGATGATACTTTCGGTTCAAATTCAATCGCAAGATTGTTTATATCAGACCGTTTTAGGATAACAATATTATCTAATGCATAGATATAAAAAATACTTTCAGCGTTAATATACCCCATTTTACAAGAATCTAACATTTTTCTGTTATCTTCTCATGATGTAAAGTGTACAAATTTTTTGTAAGCCAAGGACACTTTTGTAATATCTATTACTCAAAATATATAGAACAATCAATTGTTTAAAGGTGGAGCCAACTTTGGACTTGGTACCAGAATGGCATAAATTCCATCCCATGTAAATATGACATTTTAATGACAGTGTTTAGAGTGAAAGTCATTGTGTAAGACGTTCATAAAACCAAACTTGGCAGGTCACTCAGTAAGTATAATTACCAATCCCTGAATTGTCATTGTCTGATGCAGACTCCTATTTTACTCACATACCATATATAATGTATGAGTTCAAACTGCTTGCTGGATTATCATGCAAGGTTACCTATGCAACCGGTAAGACTCCAAAAATCTCTCATTTTAGAGAAAACATGAATTTACAACTTTGCAATTTATGTTCCATACTGCTTTGTCATATATGATAACCCGAGGCTACCTCCAGTTAGGATGTAAATAGTATTTATGTGTGTTTTTTTTCTGTAACTCTCACAGGTATTGCACTTCGGGGGATAGGGCATTTATGAATCTAAATGTGTCTATTTTCAGAAAATTGTCTCTAAGCCAAGGGGCCACATGTTGGTCGACACTTCACACAACCCAGGCGTGCGAGGCATACCCTGGTATTCTCTGTGCATACATTTGTGTATAGGTTTACACACATGGTGATTGCTTGAAATACCATTGAGGTGCAGTTTCTTGGTACCAGATTCAAGTCACATCAGCAACAACATGCCAGCCATAACTTACTCCATTCATAAGCGTATCCACAGATTAAACCATGCACGAAAAATGACTTTTCCTACTGGGAACAATAATAATAATGATAATAACTTTATTACATTACTTTGTTGTCTGTGGATACAGTATGGTAAAAAAAAATTATAATAATAATAACAATAATTATAAAAAATGGTTGTTAAACTAATATGATATAAAACAAAGAAGGAGAAAAACGATATTACAAGAAAATAGATTGTATAACATCACATTGTAATGGTGTTCCAGAATATATGCGGCTGGAACACCCAAATCTATCTCTGAATGTTATTGTATTTCACAGGGTTAGTATATAAAAAACATGCAGCACAGCTGTTTTTTGTCTAAATTTGACATTTGACATTCTTAACGTTTTAATATAGTCAAATGCTCCGTTTGAAGGAATTTCAGCTCCAATTGCATGACCATGGTAAAAATAATATACTTTCCAACAACACTCATCAAGCACGCGTGAGGTGACGTCACATCACCCTGGCATGCATGGATACAAAGTGGCAAAATACAAACATTGAATCACTTTTCAATTGTCAGAATGCATGAAATATATCTGGTAAGGCTGGGATATAGACACGTACAAAGCCTATCACAGAATGACTCCCCTGACAGTTTTAACTTGATCCATGCTAGCAGTAATTCACAATTTTAGCTGCTGTAAATCACAATTTATTCGATCTTTGCTTTACGCTATTACTCAGGCACATCTGTTAAAAATATTTCTAGAAGCAATATATCTTCTTTTTAGGGATCTTCACTTCGGCAAAAAAAAGGGGGAGCAATAACCATCTGAAAACAGTTACTTGATCAGGAATATTGCCCACGGACTTTTTCTGCACAGAAACAGAAAAACAATCAAATGACAGAAATTCTAGACAGATGTTTGAATTTCAGTGCCAAATCATGTGTATTAAAGCTACTAGGTAAAGCTTTTATCAAAACCTGGCAAGTGACACCTTTTGTGGATTGCCACAGCAGCAACAAAACCCACCATTACTTAACATTCTATTGGCAGTTAAGTCAAGTAGAGTGACAGAAATTGTAAGCGGTATACAGTTAATGCTTGGTCTGTTTTCAGTACAGGAGATTGTTTCCATCGTCCCAAGTTTCCAACCACCCACCTAGAAAGTTAGCAGAGCAAAGACTTTGTCTCTGATTTTACTATCATTCTAAAACAAAAATTACGCTTCCACTGCTGTCTGGATCCCCTATTGTCCCAAAATTCCCCTTCTCGTGCTTCTAAAATTTCACTTCCTGCATGTGCGCATTGGTATAATATATTTTAAAATCCCCATCATTATATTTTATCAACATAATTAGTGCTTGTTGCTAAGTTCAGTTTGTGTGGTCAGCCAGGCTTTAAGCAGAGAGTACCATGTATTCCTTTCTTGTGAATGTTTGAACGACACTCTTTTTGGGCAGCATTTTTTATAGCACTCAAAGTTTTTTGCAATGAAAGTTAATTCCTTAGAATGATGGTACTTTTTCATGTGAAGGTTATGGTGTAATCATGACTGCCAGTCCAAGTGTAGTTCGTGAGGCGTTTGAAGTGTATATTGATTTTTTCCTTTTCCTAGCCAGTCTGAAAACATTTCTGATTGGTTTGACATTTTGAAAAGTTTAAAATAGCCTTTTTTATGGCCAGTTGCTTCATTAGCTCTAAGCAAAATAGTGTTCAAGCTAATTTGATCTGAGGGGAAATGATGAATTTTTTTTTTCTTCAGAAGTAAAAGACCCCAAGACAAAACCGACACTCATGTAACTTGTTTAATTTTAGAGCAGTTTTTCTGCCGACAAATGAGTTTGTAATCTTGAGTGCTTCCAGCAAAGGTGACCCGATACTGACCTCAATTTGAAAGAAAACACGCCTGCGTATCACGAAGTGGTAACTCAGGCATGGTGTAATTACATGTTGTGTCAGAAAAAGACGTCATCTCTGTGAACTATGGTCAGTTGCTGCATAAACTGTTGAAGTGATACACGAAGGTTATCAAAAGTTGTTTTCATCGTGCTATACTGAAATAAATATTCTCCAAGCTGATGAAACAAGGACAGAATTGAGACTTGGAGAGAAGGGACTTTGTGAGATAAAAGCCGAGAGCTCACAATTTTATCTGTTGAAAAGTGGATAATTCAAAGAAAGTTGTGATACTTTACATCGTTACATAATTAAAAGAGTCCTAGTACATTCTATGAATAATGTTTGAACTATAGCCACAGACAACTGTTGTACCGGTATGTTGGTCATACCAGTACTAGCTTACAGACAGTTGATGTTCCTTTTGCTGTAACTTTTGATGTATGCTCCAGTATTGTTGTTCTATGTGCGAAAGACATTTTCACGTTGCATTCTGGGTATCATAGTGAAAGGTTCATGACTGTTCAACATGTTGACAAAAACTCAGGGATTGAGCAAACTGTTTGGTATGGAGAGGTGTCTGGTTTATAGAGGTCCTTTTAACATAGAGTTCTGTTGGAATGGGACTGGGAAAAGGGTTCGGTTTAGACAGGTTTCACTGTATATGTACTCTATTTGTAGTGTCTAGTCGAGGTACATGTTGCCGGCTGAATTTCATGTTAGTTCTGACTACCGGTAGAATTGATTTCTCAATTAACATTAGATATTGTACACAATACAATGAGTTTCGAAGGCTTATTCTCTGTATTCGAATACACTAAAGACACAGGACTGAAGGTGTACATGGAGAAACAAAAAAAAAAATGATGAAAATATTTTAAAATGTTACAGCAATTATCCGTTTAAACTAATAACATCACACAGTTTGTGGTGCATCCACATGTCAGGGAATTGTCCCAAAGGTAAATTGCTACAAACTGTAAATGTCATAGCGAAATTATAAATAACATATGTGTCATAATTTATTACCAGTGAAAAAATAACTATTTGGTTTTAGACTGGGGTACATGTATTCATTGATTAAAAATGAGTATTCCAGCTGAATTGTGATCATAAGTAAAGTAGTCACAAGTGATTGTGCCCTTGTTGACATCACTAGATTATGATGAATTGTACATGGCAGTGCTTTTGTGTACCAAAGTATGATGCAAATTTATGTACTCTATGCGTCCCATCATTAAGAGCACAAGGAACTCAAGCATACATGATGTACCTGCAAATATAAGGAATACTTGCCCACAGGTAAGAGTGCTAACCAAGCATCCGGAAATGTCAAATGTCAGAGGCAAGCTGTATATTAATGGAAATGAATTGAAACCAGCTCCTGCAGTACACAGAAACTATCAGGATATATGGACAGTGAGGGAACAATTTACGTTCCTACAGCAATCTATCAGACCTCTGGTCATGAGTCTGCAAAAAGTAGACTTACCAGTGGAATGAGGTGATTTGCCACGCGTGTAAATCATCAGAATTGCCAGGACTGAATTCAGAAACTGTGTGAAAAATGTTTTTCTGGAATCAATGATGGGTATTTTTTGCATTGATATGCAAACCAATCCTTCACCTGTCTCCTATACCCTGACCTGAAGAACTGTTGCCGTCTTTTTTTTTTCAAAATTTTAATTTGCCTACTTCACGTTCAATTGCACCCAAGGGCAGGGGAGGGGTCACACATTGATCCCAAGCTGAAGGAGGAGGCTGTATTGTAAATCATACCTATGCAAGCACGTCACACTCAGAGTGAAAAATTTCTTGTACAAAATAACATGCCTTTTGGTGGAAATGGATCTTTACACAAAGAAAATACATCAAGGAATTATGAACTGATCTCGTTTATGTTGTTTTAGTATATTTTTACAGCGTGGTTCACCACAAGATCTGAATTCATAGAATGCAACCAATATTTCTGGTAAAGAATACAAAACTTGTATACTATACTATATCTGTATGTGCTGTACAATACTGGTAATCTGTAACTTTAGTTTCTGGTGTATAACATGCAAATTACTTGTAATTTGTTACTCCCCCACTTTATAATAATTGAGTAACAGTAATAGATGCATAATTCATTCTTTTATTGGGAAAAATGCATATTCTTACCTTCAAAAAGGTCATGAAATTGATTTAATTCCAGCAATATTTGATTGATATTTAACCTGAACATGGATGCAATTGCAATCTTTCCAAATGTTCTCGGTGTCAAAGAATATTGAAGTTATTTTTCACAAAAATAGAAAAACTTGTACACAAATCTATCAAGAAGAATTACTTTTTAATGGTGTTTGAAGCAGTCGTTGCCCTTTTTCAATCATTATGATAAAGTTTACAAATAGAAACATAGATTTAGAGACTTTCTTTGACAGAGCACACCTATTGATCTTGTGAAAGGTAATGAGCATGAAAACAGTTCAGCATTCTGTCTTAAAGGGTGGCATGAATTCTGACATTTAGTCAGTGATGCAATTTATTAGAGTAGAATTGAGTAATTCTAGTGCAGACCACTGCACACATGTGTTGTGTATGGGCTGTATTTGACAAGAACCCAAACTAATCATAGTAAGTGTGGACACAGCTAGCTAGGGCAATGGTATGTAGATTTATGGAGGGATGAATTTCCTATTTCTATATGGTGCCCTTTCCCAATATCTAGGTAATTGCTGCTACCAAGGCTGCATCTACTTAGTGATGTGTCTCTTGACTATCCTGATGAGATTATCAACTGCTAGACTCACAAGAAATAAAGTTGCCATTACCATGATTTTGCCTACCGTAAATTGTCCATTGTTTTCCACAGAAATTTCCAATCTTCCTTAAGGTGCCATCACATTTGAAAAACTCAGATTATCTTACCCAACTTTTGTCCTTTTTGGCCTAAATATACATGTTTATAAATTTGACCAAGATTTGCTCTTCTTTCTTTTGATCAAAGTGTATCAAGAAATATTTAATCGAAATCTCAGTCTTTAAGTACCAATATGCTTTGTGTTAGATCATAAAAAAAGGCTTTTCTTGCAGGAACTAAGTGCAATCAAGTTGACAGAATGATAAGAAATAATCATGTTCTTTCACATGAAAGTCATTGTAACAATTGCAAAATGCTGGTTCCACAAAATGTACCAATCTTTCAAAATCATTGTCTTTCAAAACTTGTTTGGTGACTCTCATGCTTTACCTCTTGTAAGGACAAATTGAAAACACGGTATTTTCAGAAGTTAAATTTCATGGCAGGACCTTCATTTTGTCTGATCGTACAACTAGAAATTTGTTAGCATACACTACATTCAAGGTAAATTTGTGCAGTGCTCTATACCTCTGAGGCCAGCTCTAGCACTGTCATATTTAAACAAAATGATGTTAAATTCCCTCTTACATGCATCATCACCTCATGAAATTCTAAAGAAACATACAAACTTACGCACAAAATGTTTTCCAAAACTTTTTTATCTACTTCTGTATCCTTTGATGATTGTGGTGAAGAAAACCACGCTTGATAATGAGGCTCAACATATGAACTAAGGTTTGATCTTCATGTATCCAATGTGACTTGTTCAGTGCTTATTTTAATTTGCTCAGCCTCCCCATGGTAACCAATTCCACTTTCTATGCTCAGAGGATTTGGTTAGGTTTATATTTCTCCATCTTCACTTGTCTTCCGTTCAAACTTCAAACTTTGATAACACACACTAATATATCATGTACGTGTATTTATTCAATTCAAACTTTTCCCACGGCATCATTTTAACACGTTGATACAGAACATGCACCTTGAATATTGAATGCGTTCAGAAGAATTATGTCAGGGTATAATTCTCTTTATAAACTGCACTGGTACACGCTAAGCATATAAAGTGAGAAATACCACAGAGTTCAGACTCCTTGAAATAGATTTACGAGGACGCCAATACAAACAGGTGAGAAAATTCAGGTGTCTAAAAGTATGTAAATTTAACGTCTTAATCGCTATGCCGACGGGTGAGCATTTTATGTGCCCTTCTCACGGCTATCACTCCGACTAGTTAGCCAAGGAAGGTGCGTTAATGTACATCGGGATGTGCATAAATTTTGCTCGGCTTTTAGTAGTTTTAAAGTGAAAGTAGACATGTTAAAAGTTAGGTTCCCCCAAAGATTTGCCAATACTTGAACGATTTCCTACTGAAGGAGCACCTGATAGCATAGATCACTGGTAAAGTATGCCTATTATGAATACAAATACTGTATATGTATGCTCCCAACACTGACAGAAATGCAGATAAAGAGAATTGGAATTCACTGATATAAAATTCCCAAACACCACCATACCTTTGTAATATAGCAGCTTGTGAGAGAAGTGGATTTTATTCTTTCATCAATTTTCACTCCCATAGTTTCATTCTCACAAAGGCTGATGTCTGTACTTTTCAATTCAATCGCTTGTACTAATGCTGTTTTAATGTTGCTTTTGACCTTTTGGGAGAAAAAAGTTGTCTAGCACTCGATAATCATTCAAATAAAGACATCATGGATCAGGTGGGAGAAAGGCAGACAGATGCATTGCCTTGTCATTGTTGATGCTCTCAAGCATTTAATTACCAAATGTGAAAGATTAATAGATTAATGAATACACATTAATGCATACATATACTGTTTAATTGACATTAGAAGACCTTGATTGTGTCTGAAAGTGCATCAAAGCTAAAATTCTAAATGTGATTAATAACAAAGTTGTGTGATCAACAACCTTCAAACATTCAATACATAGTTGAGTTAATAAATTTAATTCACTGTCACAAGTCAGTGTGTGTGTATATATATATATATATATATAATATATATATATATATATATATATATATATATATATATATATATATATATTATATATATATATATATATATATATTGTAATATATGCTTATATATTCATGTAGTGACGTATTATTGTAGTGGGCATGTGCAGAATAAAGTATGACTCTCCTCATGCTTGAGACTAGTGAACAACGGCCTCCGTCTCTCTCTATACAATACATAGTACATATACTACAAGTGGCGACGAGGATAAAACATCAGTGACCTTAGAGTGCAAAGTGCATTGTTCGCGCAACGTGTAAGTTGTTTCGAACAAAAACGAGGTCGGAGAACGGAGAAAAAGCGGCAGATTTAATTCGGACTATCAAGCAGTTAGCGAGGAAGAGTGCCACGCCGTCGAGCGGAACTTGGGGCAGAGGATCGGAACAGTGGAAGCGATCCAGTAGCGAGAAGTAACTTCAAAGTAACTCGAAAAACTTTGAACAGTTGTTCTACGCAGTGCAGTCGGGGAAAAATCTCAGCAAATCTGAAGATTTAAGACTGTGTCACCCAAAGTTCAAGTTTTCAAGTACATTCCTTTGTCTTAAGCGATAAAGTAAACAAGCGATAATGGCCAACGCCCGAATAACACGTGCTACGACTGAAGCTTTCGACAAGACGAAAAGTACTTTCAAGTCTTACTACAATAGGATGGAGAGGTTCTACCGTGTCAACGGCATCACGGAGGAAGAAAGCAAGAAAGATGCTCTTTTATATTGCATTGGTCAAACGGCTTTCTCCGAGTTGGAGGATATACTCCTGCCAGCAAAACCAACAGACAAATCGCTAGCAGAGATTGTGGCGTGCTTGGAAAAGTACTACGATCCAGCGCGGATGGAACTTGCTGGAGCTTTCCATTTCCTGAAGCGAGACCAGAAGCCAGGCGAATCGGTGCAAGACTACCGTACATAACCGCGTTGAAGCAGAAGCTGCGAGACTGTAACTACAAGGCGTGCTGTCAAGGCAGAATTTTGCGGGACAAACTTGTAACGGGACTGTACAACTCGAAAATTCGTCAGCACTTCATGACTATGAAAGACATTTCAGAGTTGAGTTTCGTCGAAGCGTGCGAGATCGCGATATCGATGGAAGCGGGACTGCACCAGTCGAATCAAATGGCGAAGGACACTTCAAGTAAAGGGACGATCAGTAAAGTAGTAAGCAAACGTGACTCTTCTAAGACTATACAGTGTTATAGGTGTGGAAATAATCATTTGGCTAAAGATTGTCCACAAAATGTTGAGTGTCATAAGTGTTCTAAACGTGGTCATTTTGCGAAATTTTGTAAGTCGAAACAAAAGGGCAAAGATAACAAAAGTGGTAAAAAGCCGAAGTCTGGTAAGTCAAAATCAGTAAAGGCTGTCACTGAAGCAGATAGCGACAGTGATGATTCTAATTGTAATGTGTATCATGTTGAGTCCTCCATTAATATGAATGTAAGTGGAGAAAAATCTGGTTATTATGTAAAACTGGATGTTAATGGTAAATCAGTGTCCATGCAAGTAGACACGGCAGCTGACTACAGTATCATGTCAAAGTCAGAGTATGAAAAGAATTTCCGGAAAATTCCTTTGAGACAGTCGGGAATTAAATTGAAAAGCTACACTGGCATTACAATTTCCGTTAGTGGAGAAATTTCGGTCGAAGTGAGCTATGAAAGTCAGCGTGTCAACTTGCCACTGATAATAGTAGATCACCCTGGTAAACCAACATTACTTGGGCGAAACTGGTTGCAAAAGTTGAAATTAAATTGGGGTAAGATTTTTACATGATTGTGTAGCTGAAAAAGCTAGCAAAGAAAGCGGTGATTGTATGACCGGTAATACGAAAGACAAACTAGATTCAGTCTTACGTAAGTACAGTAATGTGTTTTCTGATAGCTACGATGGTATGCGTGGGCACAAAGCTCACATCCGTGTGAAAGAAGGCGCCAAGCCTGTGTTTCATAAACCTCGTAGAGTTCCATATGCGCTCAGGGAAGCAGTGGAAACAGAGTTACAAAAGTTAGAGGAAAACGGTGTAATTGTCAAAGTAGACCGCTCTGAATGGGCGAGTCCTATTGTTGTCGTTCCCAAATCGGGGAAATCTGTGAGAATATGCGGAGACTATAAAGTCAGTATTAATCCGGTAGTTGAGGATGAGCAATGTACTCTGCCAACTACTCAAGATTTGTATGTTCAATTGTCAGGGTCAAAGGTATTTTCACGATTAGATTTGACGCATGCGTATGCACAATTGTCAGTTGATGATGAAAGTCGGAAGTACTTAACCATCAATACTCACAAAGGCCTGTATGCCTATACTAAGTTACCTTATGGTGTGAAGTCGGCACCAAAGATTTTCCAGAGTAAGATGGATTGTATCTTACAGGGTATTCAGAAATGTGTATGTAAACAAGATGATATTCTCATTGGAGGAAATAATGTTCATGAGAATCTTGATATTTTAGAGGAAGTCCTCAGAAGATTAAGTGATAACAATCTTCATGTCAATTTATCGAAATGTGAATTTGTCAAAGCAAGTACTGTATATCTGGGTTTAGAATACAGTGGTGAAGGATTGAGACCTGTAGAATCGTCATTGCAAGCAATTAAGCAGGCTCCAATCCCAAAGAATGTCGCACAGTTGCGATCATTTCTAGGTATGGTACAGTATTACCATCAGTTTTTACCGAATTTAGCCACAACTTTACAGCCACTCCATGAATTGTTAAAGAAAGGAGTTGACTGGAAGTGGTCTGAAAAATGTCAAAAAGTGTATGAAAAATGTAAAGCAAAGTTAAGTAGTGAAACTTTACTTGTACACTATGATCCAAATAAGAAGCTGAAGTTAGATTGTGATGCTTCAAGTTATGGTGTGGGAGCTGTTCTCTCACATGTATTTGAAAATGGTGACGAAAGACCAATAGCGTATGCCTCTAGAACTCTAAGCCCGAGTGAACGTAACTATGCCCAAATTGAGAGGGAAGCACTTTCACTGATATTTGGAGTTAAGAAATTCCATGATTTCCTGTATGGGAGGAAATTCACTTTGGTTACGGACCATAAGCCATTGCTAGCAATCTTAGGTCCGAGATCAGGTATTCCTACCATAGCAGCTGCAAGAATGCAAAGATGGGCACTGACTCTGCAGGCATATGACTATGATATAGAGTATCGTAACACGCGAGCACACGCAAATTGTGATGCGTTGTCAAGACTACCAAGTCCAAGCACACAAGGTGCTGAGGATAGTGTATTTGCTGTTAGCGTAATAGATGAGAGTTTCCCAGTTTTAGCTGATGATATTGCTAAGGAAACCAAAGTTAATCCACTTCTTAGCAAAGTGTATGATCTTGTATTGAATGGTTGGCCCAGTTATTTCAAAGATATGTCTGAGGCACTTAAGCCATTTTATCATAGAAGAGATCAATTGTCAACGGAACAAGGTTGTATTTTATGGGGTACTCGAGTGGTGATTCCAAAGAAGTTTCGTGAAAGGTTGTTAGACGAGCTTCATTGGGAACATCCTGGAGTATGTGCCATGAAAGCACTTGCCCGTAGTCATGTATGGTGGCCAAATATTGATGCGGATATTGAGAGTAAAGTGAAAGCATGTTCAGTTTGTCAAGAGTAAGACAAATGCCAGCTAAATTACCTTTACATCCGTGGGTATGGCCAATTAGACCTTTTCAAAGAGTTCACATTGATTTTTGTGTAGGCAAGAAATTTTATTTCTTAGTTTTTGTTGATTGTCATTCTAAATGGGTAGATGTAAAACCTATGAAGAAAATCACAGTACTATTGATGAGCTGAGATTAATCTTTGCAGAACATGGTCTACCTGAGCAGTTAGTTTCAGACAACGGTCCACAGTTCACATCTGATGAATTTGGATTGTTTATGAAAAAGAATGGCATTCAGCATATTAAAGTAGCTCCATATCACCCGGCATCTAACGGCGCTGCTGAGAGAGCAGTGAGGCTGGTAAAAGAAGCCTTCACTAAACAAGTCTTAGCAGGAGATGCGTCTTTATCTCTGAAATGTAGAATTGGTAGATTTCTGTTTAGATACAGAATTACACCTCACAGTACAACAGGTGTAAGTCCAGCTGAGTTAATGTGCAAACGTCAGTTTCGTACTAGATTGCAATTGGTAAAACCCAGTCTTGCAAAGCGAGTAGAAAAGAAACAAAATGCACAAAAAGAGCAGTTTGATCGTCATAGAAAACAAGAGAGATATTTTGAAATTGGTGATATTGTAAGAGTGAAAAACCCCAGAGCTGAGTCAAAACTTGATAAGTGGTTGTTAGGCTCTGTAATTGAAGTCAAAGGACCTAGAAATTACATCAAAATTGGGTCCACGACTAAAATGGTTCATGCAGATCATATGGTGAAAACCTATGAGGAAAGTGAACCAGAGTTCAAACAAACGAGTGTACCAATGGCTAGTGAATCAAAGGTGTACATAAGGGATTTCAGTCCACAGTCAGTTAAAGAAATGCCTAGAGCAAATCCGACTGAAATACCAAATGTAGTAAAACCTAAAGAAAATACTGCAGTTATAGTTAATGGTACCAGTAAATCTGACAAAGTAACACCAAGTCAGGAGACATCAGTAAAACCAAGTGGAATTACTGAACCAGTTAGAAGATCAAATAGAGTTAGAAAACCAGTAGTGAAATTAGATCTGTAGATTTTGCAATGTAGTTTATTTGTAGAAATCAGGCATGTAACACTTTTCTTTTAAAAGGGGAAGCAGTGTAATATATGCTTATATATTCATGTAGTGACGTATTATTGTAGTGGGCATGTGCAGAATAAAGTATGACTCTCCTCATGCTTGAGACTAGTGAACAACGGCCTCCGTCTCTCTCTATACAATACATAGTACATATACTACATATAATATATATATATATATATATATATATATATATATATATATATATAAAAACAGATTACTTCAAGTACAAAGTAATGAAATCTATTACTTAAGTTTCATGCATCTTGCAATCCTCAGATAGAGTATATATATATATACATATATATATATATATATATATATATATATATATATATAGATGGATAGATAGATATAAAAGTAGATAGATAGATATAGATATATATATATATATATATATATATATAGATATATATAGATATATATATATATATATATATATATATAGATATATATAGATATAGATATATATAGATATATATATTATGTTAAAGGTAAAAGTTATGGAAGGAAATGGTTTAAAAAGAAATTTGTGAATAGGATGCACACTTTACTTTATCCAGAAAAGTGAATCCCCGGAGCAGAGTTCACATCCCATTGACAAATCTGTTGAAACCATTTCCCTTTTTAACTTTTATCTCCAAAGCCAGTGGGCTGGTATCGTTTCCTGATTGAAGTTACAAGTCAAAGCTCTGAAGCCATATGATCTCTTTAATTCTAGCCTTAATGTGAACAGCAGTCGACTTTCTTTGTGGATGCTGCACAACATCAACTTCAAAACTGTCACCTCTGAACAGAATCAAAGGCCTTGCGTGGCCTTGAGGTGCTCAGCAGTGCTCTGATTTGACATAATGCATTTGATACATGTAGTTGTATCAACCAATGAAGCTGCCCGCAGTTTCTCAAACTAAACCTGATTAAAAGTGTTATTTGTATCCCTCAGGCTGCTGTAAGCAATTTTCCCTCATTGACAAACCGCTGTCCGTTTTTCATTTCCACTGATTTAAAGCATTTTGAATTGTTCTCCTTAAAAACTCATTTGCTGAGCACTGATATGTACATGGGCTCTCAATAAGTGGGGAGGGGATTAGGGCCAAGCCTGCCCCAGGCAATGTCAGATTAGAAATAGCAATTGGCTTGTCAATGCTCTTTGCATGTAGTTCTACTGTTCATTTGGAAAGGTGAGAGGACTTCTACCGGTTTATAAGACACCTTTACCAGTTGTTTGCATACCAAATTGTGCTATAGACAATACAACCCGTTTTCCATTTGTTTGCATACCAAATTGTGTTATTGGCAATACAACCCGTTTTCCATTTGTTTGCATACCAAATTGTGTTATTGGCAATATTTGGCAGTTACAAAGAAATTTCTGCTTTGGGACATGATATTTTGTATGGTATTTTATGAAAATACCTGAGTTCATATTTGGGAATGGTGAAATATCTAAAGTGAAGCTTACAAACACTGACGTGCGCAATACCACATCAACATACAAAATGACCATAATCTTGACTGGCAGGAATGATCACCATGCCACAACCAAACTGTCAACAGAATTGATTATTCAATTCCTCAAGGGACCTTGCTATTAAGTTTTTACCAATCGAAAGATGATGGGATTTAAAATTGCAATTTCCAGTTTACAAAAATAGATTTCCATCACGTTATTAGGATATTACGCTGTCAATAGATAGTGTACACATATAGCAGGACAGGGTCAAATGTCAGAGGAATATCACAACCGGATATTTTGATGTTTGGTGACAGAGAACCAATTACCTGGTGTCAAGAGAAAATACCTTCACTTGTACCGGTAGATTGTTGTGGCTCTTTCACAAGACTGTTGTCTGATAAGGAAGGAGAGAGATTTAAATTTGCACCACACTTCACCACTTTCAGTTGCAACTCTTGATCTCCACAATATTGCTTTTACAATTCAAATTATGTGAGAAAAGCTGCTTTTTAATTACTACATGTTGGTGATATCAATCAAGAAAGTGCAAGGTCACTAATTATAATGAAACCACTCTTTAAGGTCCTTAATGGAAAGTAAATTGAGCTATGCAGTAATTTTCATGCTCTAAAATTTTGTTGTGCTCTTGATGAACTTGAAGATTTTTATGTTCCATTTACTTCCAGTCTCTTATTACATGTAAAACTCTCTCTGATAATCACTCTACAGTTTACTCAATATGTGTCTATACCAGTATGCTCTAAACTGGATAATTCCCGCTGTAGTTTTTAACCTATCAAGGCATGTGAAACAAAAGATCCTAATATTGACACATTTCCAGGATAATGAATAATTAGAATTATCAACTCTGCACGATATGAGTCTCCAAACCATCATTGATTATCATTTTACATGAGCCATCAACTCATTATGCCCGGATTGTAAATAAAAATATTTATTTATCACAGATGCATATAGGGCGCAGAGTATGCAGTCAGGTATTTGATGTCAGTAAAATTGATGAATTATTAAAACATTCAGTTATTGCAATAAAAGCTGAGATGAATTAACCCATAAAAATATTTTTATGTCATTCCACCGTGATGTAGATTTGCATATGAATCAATCAGTATACTTGTGACATTTGAAATTTAATTTATGATATTACAGTGTACAAGAAATGGCTTTTGTGCATGTCAAGAGGTAGCTGCAGTGCTGTAGCTGGAGGTCTTGCCTGGGTATGAGGGTGGGACGGCAAATGAAGAAGAGAATTGGTTTAAACATATCTTGTCAATGGTTTTGCCGTCCAACCCACATGCCCAGGCAAAACCTTGAGCTGCAGCACTGCAGCTGGTGGGGAGGGTGAATTTATGATAACAATGTTCCACCTGTGTACAATAATATGAGAGATGGTACTCATTGATCCTGTCCTTTAGGGAAACAAGGAGTCCAGAAAGCAAAACATTTACTTGCACAATCCTCAGTTTAATGTAAAACAGATACATGTTCATAGAATGTTAGTCATGTGTGTATATTGTTTCGTACATGTATAACCTCCGTGTGTGGAACAGAGCAAGATACTGTATCATGTACAGTACTTTGTACTGATATGTCAAAGCAGTGAGACTGGCATTTTTCAAATGTTTTGTACATGTACCGGTATATATCTCACTTAAAGACAGGATTTAATAGAGGTCAAAAACTTGTGTTTCAAAGACGCCTCATGAACAACACAAAAGGGTAGAGGATCTGTCATATGCCAGAAATATGAAATTAGGAATTTGGTGTAACTTAATTGCAATTAGTGTGCATAAATGTACATGTACATCAATGATTAACCAGATCATAGAAATTTGTTGTAGACTGTGTAGTTTGAAGATAGATTTTTGCCAAGAGTGTGGGCCAGTGTAGAATATGTGGATCTAGCTGTTCTTCAAATCAACCAGTGCCACTGTTTTGCGGGCTGTGGATTGCAGGCTGCTGCAGATTGCAATAAATTTTGTCATGGTTACTATTATCATTTGGCTGTCAAACATGCATGAAACTTTCAGTTTTCTTGAATATCCCAGACTTTTTGCGCTCAGTTTGATAATGCTGTACGTTATCGGAGTATTTGCTTTTACAGAATTTGGACTGTCAGCCTGTCAGATGTGTTCTTCTTCTCCTCACAACAGGCATTCTACATGGTCAATAGTCATGTTGGCATCTTGATTCTCATTATGGTATGATAAGCCTATGTGATAGTTTTAAAAAGACACATCCAGAAAAGGATTTATAGTTCTTTATCAATAAAATGTCCAGGAGAAACCAGGATGTAGTACAGACACTTGGAATAAAGTGAGTTTAAATGCAGCTCTGCCATCAAAAGTTTCCAATAAATAATGTAATGTACACATACTCTGATGTTTAAAAAGTTCTGAGACCATTCTCTCAATAATAATTACATATCACTTTGAAGACAGGTATGGATATCATACCCTAACATTTTCATTTGCAAAGACGTGTTCCTTCTTATGATTGGAAATCTGATCAAGTATTTGTCTGCTTGAAAACTTTCTCTCTATCAGCATGTTGTCTGTTTGAAAACTTTTTCTGTATCAGCATGAAGTATTTTTGTGGTAAACCCGTCTTGAACTGCCTTTCACCCTGAAAAGTAGGTCACGATACATGCATACAGTCACGTTCCACGTATTATGAATGGTTGTTAAACTGTTTTCAGTTTTGAAAAGTATTCATTTGACTCTCCAGAAAGCAGAAATTGTGATTTTAATCTGCCTCATAAGCTCTATAGTGTAAGCAACTATAAACTGTTATGTCAATACTTCTGCCAGCGGCATAACATACTCTCTATTTTAACTTAAAATTACACATTAGCAAGCATATATTTTATCTATTGAGGTAGCGTAGTTGTTTGTATGTATATATGATTTCATTTTCCTATTGAAGACAATAGAAACACAGGTATTCATATTTGTTATATACTGTTACAGATCTGCTATAACATTGAAATGTTCATATTTTAATCCACTTTAATACAGGTATAGACATGGTGAAAAACATTTGTTGTGTTGTCAACATTGCCATCAAATGCACAGACATTGTGTCTGTCTTTCTTGACCCAATCCTAAGTGACATAGAATTTTCTACTGGCTTGATGTCACTTGAGAATGTGTGTATTCATGCTCTACAGTGTTCATAAGTATCACATGACTGCATATGTATGCATGAGTTTGACTGCTTTTAAGAATTGAAATTAGTTTCTTTCTTTACAATGGACTGTCATACATGTCAGATAGGAACATATTCATCCAGTTAACAGATGGCCATATTTTTATTAATATGCACAAGTCCCATGTTTACACATGAATTGTTTGGGGCCAATCAACAGAAGTTATTAAGCCCATTTGTTCAGAACTACTTATCTTACCTACCAATTTTCACTGGCATAATTACCGCCACATTCCAAATGTATTTTTTTTTTCAATCAAATATACCGGTACATTGTGTATCAACCTATATATGCACATGCCAACAATGAAATTTGTGCTGTATTCAATGAAATTATATTCTTATAAACAAACACAAAGGAATGAAAATTACTACCTAATAGCACTTGGTATCTGTTTTCCATTATCTTAATCATACATGGGTAACCAAGTGTATCTTCTAATCTACTGTCAATATATGCAACAACAGATGCCAGTCTGGTTCAGATGGTATATGCACAGAGGCACAGACTAATTATGTCTGAATTCATTTCATTTTTCTATTCATTTATCAGCAAATGAGTATTGGGAATGTCTGTAAATAATGTATACACAGTAAATATGCCCTCAAATGTAGGATAAAGGTGGAAAAGGAGGTGCATATGGCATATGAAAGTTTCTGCTCTCACAGCTCTGTATTAACTGAGGGCACACTTCTGAGGTTGGCTGGTTCAGGCACTAATTGTCTCATAAAGGGTGTGTGATGGATAGAATATTTTCTGAAAAATAATTTTCAAAGTAACATTAAGTATTATAACTGGGCATTCAGACAACCACTTGGCTAGTTTTGATATTTGGAGACTAGGAGTACTCAAAGGATATATGTACAACAGCTCGCCATGACTCAGATGTGATCAGTAACATCATAGACTGCAGCGGGGATTCCATTCCTCAGTCTATGCATGGTCATATATTTGTAAAGATGTGGATATCACAAGACTGGGGATACCAGTCTAGAATTCAGCTGGTGAACTTTTGGTCTAGCATACAAACCCCATTGAAAAATGCCAGTTTTTTAGACTGCATTTTAAAGTTTGAAATTAATATAACCTAGCATCATTCTAGACTGGAAATATACAAATACAAAGTAAAGTTTAAAAAAATGTAGACAAGAGTGACATCTTAAAATGTTCAAAAAATATGAGTCTAAACAGTCAATTGTGAAATGGAGGTGGAAATTTATTCACTAATACTGGCAATGTTTTCATCCTGTGTAAACAGTAGCGATATCATAATATTTTCAAATGTTCCTTTCAGCTATCTTCACTGACTGCCACTCAGATCGAAACAAATTGCCTTTTTCTAGTTTCACTGAAAATCACCTCAGGAAAGAAAAACAAATCTAAAATATTTGTATGCTGAAACATTACAGGTTTTCAAAACAATGTAACCACGATTTCATTTTTCTTTGCAACTTAATAGCATTCCGGGAATGTGAAAGATATTCAAAACAACATTCTGTGCCTGGAAGTAATTTGTGTAATTCAGTGTACTTTAAATAAGCAATGACATTATGTCCAACATACTTTATGTCTCCACAGATTGAAGCAAAAATACTGCACCAATCAGAGAAGGTGGAGAGCATAGTGCAGGTCAAAGGTCAGCCCAACGTCATAGACCGAGATCTCCTGGTCTATGAGCAGGCCTTCAGGAAGCACGGCTTTACAGTGAAGACACCTGCTGGTTATAAATCTACTGGAAGACTGGTGGAAACCAATGATACAGTGTACAGTAACACAGAAGGTGAGTTAGTAATAGTCTACAGGGTGATCTTTCACCATGGTTCATATTTAATATCTTTATACTGTACTGTCCAATAAATTATTATAGTAACATAGTCAACTTTTACAAATACAAATAAATCTATATGTAGACCATTGAATGGTTGTACAGTATCTTAAAATGTATTTAAAGAAAATGAACTAGAACTATTTAATAAAATGTACCAACTAACATACCAATACATGATTTTGTCAACTCCCTGGGTTTTTTAAGGTGATGTATCTCGACACTTTCTTCTTCCTCAAAAGCCAACAGTAGTTTATTAGCCCAATGTGTGCCATAGTTAAAGCTCCATAAGCTGTATCTTTTGGCTATTTTTTTCAGAACTTTTGTTTCGTGGTTTCCCTACACTATCCCAAGACTGTAATTTAATGCCAAGTATATCAACACAACCTCTATGAGTATAATCTCCATTGTTATTGTTGAAAATTGTATTCAAGTCCAGACAAGAATTCATTTGTGAACAATAAACAATGATCACTACACACATACAAGCTGTGTTGACAAGAATAATACTCGAAATTTCATCATGACAAACAGATTAGGGTCAGACATGGTAGTTGATATACAGAAGCAGAATACTGAAAAACTTGTCACAAGTTACAGCTTATGTCCCTATATATCATTCATAAATCAGAAATCATAGCAGTAACAACTTGTGTACATTGTTTCATTGCCATGCAGATGATGTGGAGGAAGATGAAGGTCAAGTACAACAGATGCAGTCAAGTACCAAAACAGCGGAATGGGAAGGCTGGATGGTTTTGCTGTGTATGACATTTACAGATGGCGATAGTTCCACTTGCCTCGGTCCATCTTCATACGGCCATCTCACTCAACATCAAAAGGTAAACAGTTTATCTCAGTTGTATGCAGTCTCCAAGCTTTTCACACACCTCATCACTGGACAAAGCTGTCACTCCCTCACTGCTTTTTTTTTATTAAATACTTTCCCTAATTCTTCATTTTTTATTGGGCTTAGGTAAATCGGATACCGGGTATAAGAAATACACTTTGGAGGAAGGATAGCTTTTGTCACACCATGGCGGCTGCCAGAAGACTTCCATGTGAGTCCCAAACTTTTTAGATCTACTGGAATGATTCCCATCAAGAATTCTAACTCTGTACATTTTTCTCCCAAAATTCTAACATCCCTACAGATCACAGTTGTACTGGGATCAAGTCAACTTTGTTTGTGGTCAGAACAGCTGAAAATGTGATTATTCTTCATATTTCACTGTCTTTAAAATCAGAATTTGTCTACATACAACTATCCACAAGTTTGTAAAAAATATTTAAAGGGAAAAATGAAAAGTAAACTTGATACACAAGTGTAAAAAAAAACTATTTCTAGCAAGATCAATTGCTTGATATGATGTTATCTTTTCCTTTCAGCTCTGAGGAAGAGTCAATTATCCCTACTGTGTTGGGTTTTACCAGAACAGTATGAACAGTTCCTGAGTGTTGCAGATGCCCTGGGTAGTGAAATCAAATGGGTGTTTAAGTCACCCAACCCTGGTGGTACAATACAGATACTACAACCAACCAAAGAGAGAGATGTGTCCAGAGTCAGACTGTAAGTGTGTGTGGATTTTTTTGCTGTGTGGTTTAGTTTTTCCACAAAGTATTGTTTTAAATATTAAATTAGCAAAAGTGCAGCAATGGAATATCATAATGTTGTTCCATGTTACAGATACAAGTAATCTTAGGAAGCCATTATACCTGATGTACAAAAAGAGTTGGGTATTTCCTAGTCCTGTTTTGGAGCAGCTGACATAACTGAACCATACAGAAAAAGAGAGATCAGAGAAACTCATAATCACATTGAATTTAGGGAAAATTTCAGTAAAAAAATTTGTTGAACATCAGTATGTAATCCTTCAATCCAAGCAAATGAAACTTTAGCACAAAGTATGGCGGTCACTTTGTGTTTTCTCAAGAACATGATAAATGAAAAACATCACTCATATCAAAATGATTCATGTTTTCAGAGGAAAGGGAGTTACTAGTAGGTGAAATTCTGCCCTGCATTCAATGAATTAAATCATGATGAGTTACGGTAGACGACAATAGGGCCACTTAACATTTCTATTCCTGGAATGTGAACAATCTCTCTGGCACATTTTACATACAGTACTGTATATTAGTGTTAATCCCAAATGTATGTACACATCACACATCTGTTTTGTTTTTATTGAAACCAGATGAATGTGAAGAAATAGACGCTGTGTTACACTGTTGCTTCTGTTTCCAAACAGATATCAGACCAAGAAGGCCGTCGTACAGCAGTATTTTGCCAACCCGCTGCTGATATTCGGTATGCCTTTCAACGTCCGTGCCTATGTCCTGGTTACGTCAGTCTCACCACTCAGGGCATTCATCCACTCAGAAGGGCTTGTGCACTACAGACTGGACCAAAGAAGCTTTAAAAAGGCAGGATATCGTCCTTTGTACTCTCAGAATATTTTTTTCTACTTCATTAAGTAAGAATTTGTAGCATAAATACAGTAGCATATAAAATCAAAAGCGTTTGCAAAAGTGTGGACTCATTCACGGCAGGTTTGCAACAAGATCAAATGATGAAAGATTAAAGGGTGAGTATATAACTGTCCTGTCTTATCTATCATTTAGGTTCCTAACAGAACGTGGTACTTCGCCCAGTTGAAGCAATATTTAAAGCATAATCATGGACCAGAGGCAGCTACCATCGCCTTCAAAAACATGGAATCTATTATCGTACAGACCCTGCTGGTTGCAGAGTCTACCCTAGCAGCTCACTTCAGTGGGTTCAAAAAGTCACCAGTGGATGACCCTTACAGGTCAGTCGGTCAGTCAGTCACCCTCAGATGACCCCTACAGGTTCATCGGTCACATTACGAGTCTACCAATTCCTGATCTTGGTATCTGGTTGAAAGTTACATGCGTACATCATCCCTAAGCAATGAGATCATTTTCTGAACTGATCTGTTTTTCATACCTACAAGCATGGCAAACTTATCTTTATTTTTGCCCATACTTGGCTGTTTGCCTTTGAGGGGCAATTCCCTTGTTATGGTTCTTTGATGTAAATCAATAATTTATCTTGGAATTTGATCAGTAATATTTGTTGTGATACCTAAGAATGTAAATCCGACCCTCATTTTTTGGGAGTATCTTTTGATGTTAGTTTCTTTTGTTTCTGTGTTTTTGTCCTGCAGGTGTAAAAATTGCTTCCAGTTGCTGGGCTTTGATTTAATCTTCAATGCTTCTCTGCATCCCATTGTAGTGGAGGTAAGAAACATCAAACTGACATGCAAAACCAGCTTTATATGCAAAATTTAACACATGACCAACAGAGTCAGGCAAAATGAGTGTATAGAAGAGACATTTCAATACATAGGTGATAAAAATATTCAAAAACACAAATTATACCGTTAGGTGAGAATTATTTTCTGGACGAATGAAATTCAGCATTGTACTTTTCTCAGTATTTGATTGTATTTGCTGCCAATACATAAGTTAGCATGGCACAAGTAGCTGACTGTTTTCGTATATGCCTCTGAAAAGCTCTCTACTTTTGAAATTTTCAGACATGGTGGATACAGAGTATCAGATTTATATACATGTATTTTAAAAGACATGCCACTACCCCACAACTGATAATAGTGTATTTAAATTTACACATTTAAACATTTGGCAAAGCTGCACCAATCCACAGGTAGCTAGAAAAATCATTTGTTTTCCGTACCTGTGTCCTCTGTCATATGAAGTGTGAAACAAACTGTCAGAAAAGTTAAGTATGCTTTAGAAAGGTTAAACACAATTCTTTTTGTCTCCAGGTGAATGGACAACCACACATGCAGGCTTCATCCAGTGATGATGGTTGGGCCAGTAATACTATCAAGCAGAATGCAATTGATGACACAGTGGGAATTCTATTTTCCAAGACTTCAGTGGCAGAGGAAGTATCTGAGGCATTAGAACAGTTGGACTCTAACATTGGAGTTGTGGTGAGTACCATACATTAACTCATTAACCCTTTTCCTGCCAGACAGTAATAACTGTATCACATACCCATCAGCCAAGTCAGTAAAAAGCGGTATTGAGCCAAAACATGACTTATTTTCACCCACTTGGCTTGGTATGTTATAGCATCTTTTGTCCAGAAAAAAATCAACTTTACAGTATTATGTTTTCAACAGCCTTCAAATGTACAGTATTATGTTAAGATACATCATATGGAATACGTTGTGTTTCATTAATTTTAACTATCTTGACCTGGTGGTGAAATATGGACTTGGCAGGAAAAGGGTTAATGTGAGCTCTGCTTCAGTGCTCACATCAAATGTGATAAGGCAACCTTTATCAACAAAACACCGGTATTTCTCATTTAAGCTCATTAACTCTGTTACCCCCCTCATTCTCTCTCAAAGTATTGTTTTGCAGAACTCTGATAGGTCATCCGGGGTCATCCTTTGTTCTGTAGGGTCAGCATGATCATCAGATACCAACACAAGATCAATATATCCACAGACAAAATTCCATTTACTTAAATAATGGAGTGATATGAATTTACTAAAGTGTGATTAATAAAAAAGAAAACGAGAAGTCACAACAAATGACATTCAGACCGGGAAACTCTTAAACCCATAATAGGACACAAGGGCCGGTAAATTTACCATTCAAAAGTCCAGCACCACCATGAATTTGCCATTCCTGTGGTTTGCCAGACTGTTGAATGTTAGTTAATGGACTTGAACAGTAAGAAATTTATCAAGCTAATGGCACCACTGGCTTTACTGTACATCGGTAGTTAGGATCACCAAATACAGAATGCAAGTTTGCTCACCTCTGATTGTTGTCAAATATTCAGCAATTCAAATGTTTCAAAACCCAAAGAATGTATTCCACTTTAGTGTATAAAGTAAGTGACAGTGTATTTGTAGGTATGTCTGCACGGTACAGAATTTGTTTTCTGGTAAAGCACTGTGTTTGTGTATTTAATAATAATGTTTCATTACGTTGGAGAGCTTGGGATATTTGTTTCATAGCCAGTTTATCTTTCCAAGAGGAAATATTTAGTGTGCAATTGTGAAACAGCTTGTTTGGTGGATTTATTATCCTTGTTCACTCATGTAAAAAATAATAAGTTATGTATGTACACCAGCTGGAATGTATTGATTTGAAACATACGCACATGTATGGAATTTGAAACGAAAACATAAAATCAGAATATGACGCAAATGAAGCAAAGTGCACTCACCACCATACACATGTGGTGTTGCAGGCAATTTCAAAGGTATTTTTCCCAAAGATATGAAAACATTTGTGTTTGTATTTTGTATTTATTTTTCAGGGGCTCAACTGTCAACCATCACATCAGCTTTGTCTTACCAGACAAGATCTGGAGTATTTACTTGATTCCAGAAGGGAAGCAGCCAGCAAAGGCAGCTTTCAGCAGGTTTGTATTGATTTGCAATGACAAAGACTGCAGCTTTACCCATTTCACTGTCATAATTTTGCCTGGTCTAGTTGTTTGACTTTATGGCAGAGTGACACCTCTACATGGCATGATGGGTGAAAATGGTTGGGTTGGTGGAAAACATTAGGGCTCTCATGTGTGGGCCAATGCATGCCATTGAGATCAAGAGGAGGCAAGACTGAAATACACTGGCCCCATGCTAAGCTGTCTTATGATTTAACACTATCTTAGGGGTATTCACTACCAAAGGCACCGTCATACAAGTGTTATTTTCTACTACTATAATGAAGATGTGACCCAATGTTCATCAGTTGTGCCCCAGAAAAAAAATTTGAGTGCATCCACACATTTCAAAAATTCTTTGCAAATTTGTCTCAGTCAAAGAATGGCAAAATAGAACACACTGTAACTATGATAAGAATGTCATTTCTGATTGTCTGGTTGGCTATTTATTCCCAGTTATACCCATCCTATGATTGCGCCAAATACAGCCTGCTACTTAGAGATCTCCGAAGAGTTGGCAGCATGAATTGGAACCTTGCTGGCAGACAGAGTGAAGTACAGCTTCCAGCAATGCAAAACATGCAGCTGTCTTCATCAGACGCAGTACACCACAACACAGCAGAACTCCATCCAGTCATCTCGACTGTTGAACAGTATTACTTCTCCAAAGAGACAGAAAATGCAGACGATCTAGAAGACATTGGCCCCGTCATCAACGATGACATCTACCTCAACCAGACAGAGAGGAGAAGACCCAAAGACGGATACATTGCAAATCTGATTGACAATGTCTTTGATGATGAGCCAGTTGTGGATGTCAAGTACAGAAGGCCACAGTGCAGTGAGGGTGAGTGAAGAAAAACAAAGGCAATACATTGAGCTGTGTATGAGGGCGTCTCAGATAATTTTTGTCTCTGCTGGAATGACTCAGATCATGATAAAAGTCATGCTCCATTAGAATAGCATGATCTCATCATTGATAGTCATTGTTTGAGAAGAAGAACCATTGAATATTCATGAAATTTCATCAATATATATTATGGCTGTCAAAATATGGCTTTGACTCATGATGAAATTTAACTGTTACAGTAGTGTTTTACCAGTCTATGTGTTTTAATAGTGTTTATATAATATTACAATTTATTTATTTATTTATTTATTTTCCTCTCATTTTCTCCAGACAAAGGAACCATGCCATACTTAGTAGGGTTATACATGGACCCTGACATCAACCTCAGTCCTACATTTGATGCCATAGTAACTAACTACCATGTGACTGTACCCTACGACACAGTACTTATCAAAGTGTGGGCCTTTGCAGCAAGCTGTGACTGTGAGGCAAGGCTAGATGACAAGTATGGATCAAGCAGGCAAGTAATGGCAGCCTTTGGTCACAAACACTGAAAGTCATAGTTTCACACGAGCGGTGGTTCTAAAATCTCATATCATACTTCCAAAGTACTAGTACACTATATGCAATTCCCTGTCAGTGTCTCTTTGTTCATATTAACCCCAAAATAGAAGGAAAAGTCAACACTCTAAAATTTCAGGGTTTGACCTGATAGTTGAACAGGTTGTAAGAAGTTACTGTGGCTCGGCTAAAGGTTATTTTACGTCAAAAGGACAAATTTGTTGTGCCAATATCATGGTGTATGGTATTCCATAGTATATTTGGTACAAGTACAGATAGAGTTTCAAATCCTGAGTTACACAAAGCACTGCAATTTTACATTTTTTTCTCAGGCCGGCAAATTACAGCCTGGGCATTGGAGAGAACAGGGTCAGCATGCATGTGGTTGATGTCACACACTCAGAACCCTGGGTGATAAACACCTACACTGTCCATGTCTATAGAAAGAAACTATCAGAGGATGATGGGATATTCAGTCCTGAAATGCAGTATCAAGTTTGTAGTTTGATTCAGGTAGGTGTGATTCATCATTTATTGTCTTATCTTCTCACTTTGTTGCCCACTTGCCCAATCTTTCTCAAATAAAGAGCAAAGTGGAACACTTCCCAGCTGTTTGATTTCAACCAAGTCACAGCCCACACTTGGTCTTTGCAATAGCGCCATCTAGAGGGCAGTTTGATTGCTGATTGAAGGCCAGAGTGATTGAAGTATAAGTTTTACATTTATGTGATTGTTTGGATGTGATATGAGTCTCCATTTAAGAATCGATTCAATTACTTTGGCCTAATTGTACATTTATGATTACTCATTATGACTAATCATTGATATACAATTACCAGAAAATTATCATTAAAGGATATAGGGCTATTTTTTAATTGATTATGCATTCAACCGTTGTGAGTTGACTTATTACTTAATCAGTTTGAATTATTCAAGATGCAAAAAGTCAACATGGACTGTTTCCTGTATCTTAACTTAGATAATACAAAGCTACAGAAACTTTACAGGATTGAGTATATTCTCTTTTAGGGTAATAAAGCAGTCTTACACAAAGTATTGTAACACATATTCTTTACATGGCAGGAGTGTGATCTTCGAGTCTTTCCTAAAGAACCGTGTGGTTTGAACTTAGTGTCTGGCATAACATGGAATCAGTTCCAGTCAGCCGTTGCCAAGTTGCCACCATGTCATTCAGGAGATGCTCCAGGTATGGTTGTACTTTTCATCTCAATAGAATTTAGCTTCTTGTCATTGGATGTGTGATCATCTGCCAAGGTACATCGTTTGCCTTCACCGACATCCACCTCTGAGGCAATGATGTAGTTTGCTAAAAAAGATTTTTACAGTAGCCTCACAAAGTCCGTATCGCTTATCCATACCTCATCCATACCTCACATATAGCATTGGTACTGCTAGTTGTATGAATGAAATATTTTACTCCACGCAAGTAGGTTAAGGCATGGGCGTCAAACGTTATCATGAATATGCATTAGGGCTCATGAATATTAATAAAACAACACTGCCCACACATAAACAACAGAATATCTCTGAAATCATATCACAAACAAAGTTCCTAACTGGAACATCATCGAGCCAACGAAGTGACAAAGGACACACTAGTGTTCACAACAAAAGATAGCCCATAAGCGCTGTGTGGAACTTCGAACACATAGAATAGGCCGATCATCGCGTACAAACGAAATCCATACATCAGCCATCCTGAGGCCAAAGTCCACGGCATGAGGAACGAGATGACAAGGGTTAATGAACAGAGTCGGACACAAAACGATCCAAACATGAGTATTCTTGCTTCCCTGCAAGAAGAATGAAGAGATCAACAACATAGATACAATATAAAATTAAGGAAGAGATGTGCTTATGTCATGGAGATACATTTGGTACCTCCATGTTTATAAGCCACTAAGGAACGAACTGGTAGGAAACGTGGGGGGTCAAAAGGTCACGGTGGTCTGAGACATACTTCCACGTCTCACCATGGCTATAACAACCAATTTGTTAATTTTCTCACTAACCACCTTACCCGATACAGACAGAAAACACATAAAAGCACAAACAAGACAAGAGGGATGATGTGTGCAGCCACTTTCAACTTAAAATTACAAATTGTTTCAGTAACAGGCGACGGGGTCATGACCTTTTGGATTGCTTACGAGATGGCCCGATCGCGCACAAAGCGACCAGGTTTCTTTCGAAAATTCCAACTTGTAGATTGCATTTTTTTCCTAAAATTTTGCTATCCCCAAACTAAGGCTTAAAATATCTTTACAACAATACCTTAAACATGTATGATTTGGTAGCGTTTCTTTAAAAAATCACCGAAACTCAACCAAGAATTGACTTTTCCTACAAATCGTACGTATTTGGCACAAATTTGCGGCGATTAACTAAGGAATTTCTCTTTGTAAAGGATGTTGAACGATTGTATTGAACCCATTCTATTATCATATGCCGAAAAAACATAGTTTAAATGTGGTTTACAAGTTGGAATATGCCGATAAATAATATACGCGATTTTGGCGCGAAAATGTCAATATAAAAATCACGTGACACCTTTTATGCAGTTTTAAGTGACATAAAGTGAAAGAGCTATCAAAACTACGTATGTGTACAAAATTTCATCAAAATATGACCAGTAGTTTTGGAGAAATGAAATTCAGCTCGAAATTCGGTCTGGACCCCAGCTGGACCCCTGCCTTAACTCACTTGCGCACACATATCCGTTGCAAATTTAACTGCAAGGCCAAGTGGACTTGGGTAAATGATGTCAGTTCTGTTTCAGTGTGTACGTTATGAAATAGTTAAAGTAATTCCTGTAAACTGATATTTATACTAGTATGAAAGTATTAATCTTCCTATCTGTATCCCAATTATGGCAAAAACATACAACTGTCATCGTTGATGTCCTGTTGGTCTCTCTATCTCTACAACACACTGAATTCAAATTACCAAATTGCTATTCATCCTCGAAAGTGTGCTTTGACTAAACTACAGTGTGGCAATGAAAATAAACACATTCATCATAGTAAATAGAGGCGGTCTGTGAAAGCAAAGTTGAAAAGGAACACACAGGGCCAAACAGAGACCTTGCTTTTACCCCCAATTACATGTTCTGTGTTTCTTCTCTCTCTCATGTCACGCATTGTTGTTTTTTTGTTTCTTACAACACAATTTGTCATTCTTTGTTTATTGGTCAGGTCACTGGGTTCTTCCGTGCTCAGACTGTGAACGACGGAGTACTTGCCTCTGGAAACTTGCCGACTGGTATCCACATAAATGCCGGCATGTGAAAATGCCTAGACAGAATCTGAGGCAGTGCCTTGCTAGTAAAAAGGTGTGTGACTTAACAACATTTTTATCGGTCTCATCAAATGAAAGAGGATGACAGTATCAATGCCTACTGTCTTTCATGAGCATCGCTCCCAGTGAAAATGAAACTTCTAATGACAGTTGGCCATTTTGAAGATTATAATATAATATCTTACAGCACTACTGTTAACAAGCATTCATTCATTGTGTTTAGCGTTTTCATTCCCAGCCTTTGGGTCAATATCACCAGTAGGACATTGTCCGCTCTTCAAAAAAAATTTGATATCAAACCCACCCCATGAGGGCGCACATCAGGATGACAACAATCCACATGATCCAGAAGTCACTGTCTGTATAATACAAGTGCCATCCCGATAAGTTTTCACTGGTTATGATTACGTTGATGATGGAGAGAATTTCTCTTTACATAAGAAAATATTCAAAATATTCAAAGTCGGGTAGAATGATTAGTAACGTTTCAGTGTGAGATGCAATTATTTGAGGCATCAGTTACTGAAATTTTATCAGAATATGGGTAGTTTTCCAGTTGACATTCCTTTTATCAATTTTTGCCAAACACCTAGAGAACTTTCAATGTTATGAAGGCAGTAGATACTTATTTATAAAATGAGTTCTGACTCACTGTGTAAACGTTGCAGTCTTTTGTCCCAATGCGGCGTTTGGTCATTATTGTGATCTGATAAAGGTCAATTCAGGTCAACCATGGTCACCTTCACCCAAACATGTTACTTGTTTTGAGTTGAAAGATTCGTACTCTCTGGAAAACCGCGACATCATCCACCAACAAAAGCCATTATATCCTCAATTGAGACACTTCTGTGAAACTTTACACCCTGTTTGACTCTGCTTACTGGGCTTAAGTACAGTAGTGGGTGCTGCTGTCTCACTTCAAGATGTTTGACAGTCAATACATCTCAAGTTCTTTGCTTAATGGCTTCTTGAACGTAAACCATTCAATGCCATGGCTTAGACTCTTTGTTTTTTCAAGGAGCTTTTTTTTTGCTTTTGGTCACAAACATCTCAGCTGTGTGTGGTATTCCCTTGTTTATGTGTACATGATGTTGACAATTTATTTAGAAGTTAGAAAGTTGGGGGTCTGGTTCCTAATTGCCAAAGATATGTGGAGACTTTTGTCAGTAGATTACCATGATTTTGGCGTAAAACTGACCAGCTGGTGTTTCAATGGTGTGAGCAATGCATATGAACAAATGAAAACTTACAGGGATAGATAAGCCTTCACACTGTGCCGTCAGTACAGGAGTATCATATTTTCATCAGCTGTCCTTGCACTAGCCTGGCAGTAGTGTTATACAGTACACATAATCCAAATCTTTTCAAGTGTATTGCCAAATTTTAACAAATGGAAAATACTCCTGCAGGGGTTAACATGAACGACAAAGGAAGAAATTTCAAGCCACATCCTTAAAATCGAGCACAAAAATTCAGGATTATTTTCAGTGGGGATCGAACATCTGCCTGCTCCCATTGGACTTCTTTTCTCTCAAGTGTAATGTTCTATTAAAGATGTTGTCCAGTTGCTGTTTGTGCGTGTTTTATCATCGGGCACTTTTCAACTCCCTCGCCCGATGTGGCTGGTATCTATCTCAGTAGAATTGCCAATATGCCTTGAGAGTATCAGTCGTGAGAGTGAGGAGGTATTTTACTCAAGTGTTGAAGCACCTAAAGTGATGCTAGAACTCTCACGTCAAGTCCTGACCCTGCCCTAAACAGCCGATATTTGATCCCTCTAATGGAAGTGCTACATTATCTCTCCCTGACCCTCTCTCTCTCTCTGCAACTTTTTACATCAACCCCTGGACTGTTTTGACAATCCCTTGTGCCTGCCAATTTGGGTTGTATCGTCATCGTGGGTCATAATCATTGGTGTATAATTTATCGCATGCTATTGCTGTATGAGGTGGGTTCTCAAATGCACTCAGGTTGTGCCAAGCACCCTCCTCCAAATGTCACGTGACTGGATGATGCCATGTCACTGGCAAAGTGCAAGCAGAGTCAGCTTCAGGCCAGGTTGACAGAAGCAGCTAGCTGTCAACATTGTAAATCAAGCTCCACTGTGCACTACCTATTGAACCAACACACAGTGTACTCAAAAATGTTGAAAATATAACAAAGAAAGATACAGTGACCCTACATCAGCAGTTTAAAAGAGTAAACTCAAATGGTGATTTGTTTTTTAGTTTCCTCAGTTTTTTTCAAAATTTTTACAAGCATGACGTGATCTTTAATAATGTTACTCAATTAATGGGCAAACAACATTTTCAGGAAAATATGAGCTTATATTTTTTATTAATTCAAAGTTTCATGCTATCAGATATATAATCAAAATGTTGATATTTAGTGAAGTAAGATTTCAGTTAAGGGGAGGGAGAGAGAGAGAGAGAGAGAGAGAAAGAGAGAGAGAGAGAGAGAGAGAGAGAGAGAGAGAGAGAGAGAGAGAGAGAGAGAGAGAGAGAGAGAGAGAGAGAGAGAGAGTTCTGCAGTGAATATGTTTCTATCGCAAACACATACAGAAATTAAGCAGGCCATGGAAGTATCAGATCAAATGTTATGTTTACTCAGTTGAAGACTCTAATAGCTTACCTTTATCCATGCAAGCTCTCATCTGGACAATGAAAGCTTGTATGAGCACACAGCACCAAGTGGCTAATACTACCCAAAGTACACCGTTTGTTGTTACACGGTACCTAGTCAAGTGAACACCATGGAGATCTTGTCAACAGTGATTAAAGTGTTATTACCGGCTTTTTTGTTTTCATTGTCAATAAGGCAGTTTCACAGGACTTTTCTCTTGAATCTGTGTGTACCTGTGTTTGTGTGTGAAATTGGAGTGTTTCTCTCTCAAGAGAGAGATTGTATGGACACTGCTGATGATTGTTTGAGAATGCTTGACATTCACTTGCTGTGTGAGTGACCAGACTTTTCTTGAAACCCTCATGTGAAGTGCTGAAACTTGACGATCATTTAAATCAGTGAATTCAGTCATTTATAAGACCTTCTGGTGTGTTTATGTTGGTTTTATTTGAAACTGTGGTTAAAGAGAATGCGATTCTACTTATAGTTAATCTCTGTACCGTGCAGCCCATTCTGTATATCGTTACTCAACGCTGACATTTTCCTCTTATTGGACTGTTAGGTTTTTGCATTTCAAGATGTTGCAAACGATGTAATTTCTTTTTTTAAATCCATCAACTTGGACCAAAGTCTACACATATACTTGAACTTCAATGAAATTGACTTTGGTCCTGGTAACGTGCGTTGAGAAATTAGGAGCACTTCATCAACTCTTGAAGAGAGCAGAAAAAGTCCTCATGGGTGACAGTAGCCTTCGTTGTCAGCAGTGATTAAAATGATTATAGCGTTTGTGTTTTCACATGAAGCAATTCTCATGGCTCATGGTGACTGAAGGATGCCAGATGATTGGCACTGTGCAGTATCGCACATCAAACAGGTATACAAGAATGATCTTATCAATTGTTCATTGTCAAGTGCATATGCCTCGGCCATCAATCAATTACCAGAAGTCCTTGATTGTGGAAATCCAATGATTACTCCAGGTCTCAAATTCAAAATACTCTGTACTCTGTACATCTAGTCATGGGTTATCTTCTTGTAAAAAATTCCACTAGTGATCAACAGTATCCTTCTCGAATGATGTCAACCAACCATTTTTCTCTCACTCACTCAGGTCTTATTCATCGGCGATTCCACAAATCGTGGTATGATGTACTACCTGATGGAGCAAGTGAACGGCACGCTGATGCAGTGGGACAAGACGCACAACATCAAGGTATACACCAACGTCAACAACAACCAGACGCTGGTCAGCTTCGCCTACTACCCGCAGTTCTGGCTGCCGGCCAACCAGAGGCCCGTCTTCGACAAGGCTCTGTACCAGCTCTTGCGGAAGACTTTGCCCCTGGAGAATAACACCAATACAGTGTTGATTGTAGGTGGCGTACACTGGCTGGCTACCCATCATCTCAATGTTATACAGCAGTCATTACAAAGGTGAGAGACTGAATATTCCTTACTTACTTGGCAGGTAAGAGTCATGGTCAATGTCAAGCCAATCTGTTGAACACTAACTGGAGTGACTGTCACTGCCTTTTTTACTCCTAATTTTTAGTGATTTTATTTTTTTTTTCTTTTACTCAAATTGCTATCAGAGTTTGGAAGATTGTCAGAAATTTTGCAAAAAATGTCCCAAAGTTCACACTAATTATAGCCCTCCAAAGTTTTGCAAGACCAGCTAGGATCAGCCTCATACTCATAGGGTCATATTAGAAAATAAAATGTCCTGAGGGACAAATGTTCCTACCATTCTCTCGTCAGCAGAAACATTGTGTTTCAACAGAAACGTTACGTTTCAGTCGTTCCTGTCACTCACAAAACAAAAAAGTTGCACCCATCACAAATCACCAAAAGTCCGGGGTTAATGGATTGGTTGATTCTACCAACAAAGATCACAAAGTCCTCACATCTGAAAAATTCTACAAACACTGTGTTGTGATTGCAAGCTGAATGCATACACTCATCTGTGTCCTGCCCTCCACGGATGAACTTCCATGGCAAAATATACAAGTTGTCCATCCAGCGAGGCATGGTGAATGGGGACCTGTCAAAGCTAGCAGAGCTTTTACCGTGCTCATGGGCTTGAAACAACACGTCTAATGGAATTACATTACGTCTGCGCTTTTACATTGAAGTATGAGAAACAGTTATATTTATACGTAGACAGAATGACATCGATGTCTGGTTTCAAATAAAAAATAACCAAACCAAACCCCTTTAACAGTATTTACTATTTAAAGTACTAGATATGGGTACTGTGTTTACTTGTCAAAAGGAGCCAGGTCCTTTCAGTTCTCTTTTTTATTGACAAGGTGCGAAGTTTTAGCCAACACAACAAAGAACAGCAAATTAAACCAATTCACCATACAAACATGTTCCCTTCAAACTTCATTATAGAAACAGATTACTTGCAGACGTGTTTGCTTCAGTCAAGTTCACATCGCTTACTGACCTTGATGTTTGATAGTTTCATTACTTTTTGGGGTTTTCTCCTTTCACAGGGAAGGTTTGACTGGAATCAAGAAAGTGATGAAAGGCCTTGGAGCTGGCTTTCATCAGCCCGTAGACGGAGTTCACTGTCTCTCGCTTGTAAGTATCGCCCGGAAACATAATTACTTTTGCATTGAACAGCAATGCTGGCTGACCTTAAAATGCAATTTCAGGTTTTTTTCTCAATCATTATAGTTATTGACTTCGCTGATTGTGTGGTCATTTGCACCATGATCCTTGACTGCAAAACCATTGACCGCAATGTTGTCCAGTACAGTTGAGACAAACAATGGACATTGACTTTCTTTTTTTTCCCTTCATATTCTTTTTCTTGTCTGCTCGTGGATTACAGCTTGAGTCTCCTTGTACAGTTGTCGCACTCATCCAAAGAAACCAAACTTCAAATTAAATGACACTAGGAGTGTATAGGTGTGAAGGTCATTCGCCATTGCATAGGTTTAGTGTAGGCATGTTCATGATGTTTGCGTTTACTATGTTTGTGGTGATGTGTGTGGTCAAGTTTGGCTTTTTAATGACACACAAAGAGTTTAATTCCACAACGTCTATCATGAAAACCTCACATGAAAACAAGACTTAGAGAGAGGACTCTGGCAAAGGAAGTATCAGAGTCTTTAATTGTTAGGGTTCTGAAAAAAGAAAAAAAAAGAGAAAACAGTCTGGCTTGTCATCAAACAGGAAGCAATTGTAACAGTGAGAAGGTTGACCAGTGTCACCTACAATACTCCCACAGCCATTGGTAGACTCAGTGACATGTCCGCATCGATAGAACTGCTGGTTAGGACTGTGCCTGGTATGAAACAAAATAAGTAAATATTTTACTTGTGTTGTAATGCAGCCAGACTGGAACAATGCAGGGACTTGTTGTGTGGGATAATACAGTGTGGCAATGTGGCAGAGGACAGGGTCAGAGGGAGACAGTTTTGTGCTTGCGTATTGTCACTGCTCATTGTGAGCTAGACACAGAAAGATACTTTGTACGGACAGAGTGTAATCCTCTTCGGCTTTTGTAGGACCCTCATCACGGCTTGTTTGACTTGCCATAGTGATCTGACACTCACTGGGGACCATGTTACCCTTTGATAATGGGAGACTACCATAATGTGTGGGCACCTGCGTTTGACAATTGTGTGAACTGTTGGCCTAGAAGAGGCATCTGGGGAAAGTGGACTAGATTGTGCGCGATTTAAGGCCGATGAATATTCTTTACTGATGACTCGTTATCCATCGATTTGCATATGCAAACAATGCTTATGAATACAATTTGCATAAATGAATACATTTAGTCAGGAAATAGAGCATTTTATGGAGTAACATGCCATGCCATTGAAAGAGTAGTCAATAGCTGGAATGATTTGCCAGTCAACTTTCATATCATAAGGTCAGACCATTGATTGTCTGAAGAGAAATGCACTGTTTAAGTTATTGTCTTTGGTTTTTTTTTTTCTGGAGTCAATGCTCTACCCAGACTGCAAAATATCTCCTGTGTAACTGTGATACATTTTCAAGAAGTTGACAGAAATGAATCAAGCACCTTCAGCTGATGAAATTTGTGAATCATGCCACAACATGTCACCAGACATAGTGTCAATGATTTTAGCTATCTAATCCACTACTGATCAAACATACAGCGATGAATCACAGGAACTGAAAAAAACAAAAGTCCACTAAAATTACTAAAAGTCACACATTTTATGCATATATATATAATTGCTTGCTCCATATCGTTTCAGAACAATAGTTATAATTTCTCTGGGTTTCAATCATTGCTAACTTTTATACTGAAAGCTACTATTATAGTGTGTAAGATGTTGGGTACAGTTGCTGCAGACCTATAAACTACGGGCCTATCAGCTGCATCACTTTGCAATATTTCCATGATTTGGCTATCCAACTATTGTTAACAAGTGTTCTTGCAAATGCACTTGATGAGGGGAGTATTCTTGGAGTATTATAAACCTCAGACTGGAAACGCATATGCAAGTTTGAACAAGACAAACAATACATGGGTGCCCCCCTCAAAGACAGCCCATCCATACAAATATACAGAAAACAGGATTATGGTTGATGTGCACATGAGAGAATTCTCACAGAAATAAGATGTTATCATCCGCTGGAACACTTGGCACTGAATTCACTCCACTTGGATGTTGTATTATCTATCTTCTTTATAGTGTTGCCTATCTTTTGAAAATAGCAGGAAATTTGACGTAAAGTGTAAAACTATTAAAATTTAGCGGCCCATTCAATCACCAATGAATGTTGTTGTACTTCAATGAAAGGCGATTTCCTTTTAATGAGCAGCATTCACAGAATATCCGAGAAAATTTCAAATATTTTGATGTCAGTAAATTACAAAGAGATTACAGCCGATGAGCCTTTAATACACTTGTTGAACACACAGAGGACAATGAGAAGGAACATGAAAGTGTTTCCTGTGAGTTAAGCTGAGCCAGCTGAAAAGACATGTAATCGTATGCATGGCATGTTATCATATTAATCACGGAGCCAGTGACACAGACACAGGTCATTGGAATTTTATTGTGCATAGTAGGAGACTCCAGAGACTTTGGTTAGTGGAGTATGTTAGTCTGGCATGACTGTAACAATAGCTACTTAAAGTATATACAGCTCTTCACAACAAGCTCACTTTATCCAAAGTGTCCATTGACCTGCAGAAGAGTATGTGTTAAAAAAATGTTTGACTCATATACTGTATATGCACACACAGATAGACACACATACACAGACACACACACATTACCAGTATTTAGGAGTCAAAGAACGTACACATAAATATACTCTGAGAATCTTAACTGTATGATATAATTCACCGATTGTTTCTTTATTCTCTCATCTCAGAAAGAACAAAGTAAACTCCTACTACATAACGCCGGCCTTCACGACTATGCCGTCAGTCTTGGCTATGATGTCATCGAGACTCTGAACATGACAATGGCAAGGTATAAGGATTTCCTCCAAGGGAAATGTGCCTGTCACTTCCACAAAGTAAGTATATATGTACCACACTGTCAATGTCATATGTGTTTGAAGTGGGTCAATCACCCTCTAAAGGATAGAAAACATTGTGGCTGTATGTTGCAGGGCACTAGCTCCCCCTCACAGTTTATTTCAATACATCAGAACCGAAACCAGTCAGCTGTGGTCTTTGTCAGTACTCACTGGCTATGATGGAACAATTTTTAATATCAACTTTGAAATTAGTCGTAATCCAACAGTTATTCATATTGTAATGAGAGACAGTCATGCAGTGTTTTTTAGGAAATCAGTTTAATAATGTGTAGGTATCAAAAATAGCTATACAAACAGCTGCAGACTTTGAGTTAATGTGTTGTCTACAAGTTCAAGTTTGTACCGTATACTGCAATGTGTACATATTGATAATGACAGATGAAGGGCAAGTTTAGAAATCACATTTCAATAGATGAACCAATCAGCTGTCTTTTTATACGGTTCAACTGTGTAGGTAAAAGTCAGGACATCATTGCTTTCATTCATGTGTACCTTGTCCTCCATGCAGGTCAGAGAAGTGAGTGCTGGAAATGTGAAACCCTCCACGGAGACACCAGAGTTCTACGTGGCAGAGAAACCAGCTTTCTACCACATAGATGACGGCCTGGATGAAGAGGATGAGGATGGCGAGAACGGTGTGCCGACTTACTATCATGTGGATGGCAATATCAACGCGCTCTATTCTGAGATACTGCTCAGCAGAATCTGTGGAGGTTGATTTCTACATGGTGATTGGTTGCAGATAGCAGGCTGCCATGGCAACTTGACCTTATATGGGAGTTGAAACTTCAATATTACAATAATTTGCGAAGCGTGTCAGTTTCTGACTACTCAATGAGTGTGAACCATGTGCAGACAACCCAGGCCAGGAGACAGAGAACTCGAAATTCATGTCACCATGACTCATGTCAGTGTGGCATGCATTACATGTCAGTGTGGCATGCATTAAGTTTTGTGTCTGTCAATTAGTGCTTGACTTTAATCTTCAGTTGTCGTTGAGTGATCTGGAAAAGTATCACAAAAACATGTCACACTGACAATGAAGAATTGCAGAGGAATATTTAAAGTAATGCAAGTATCAAAAAATGAAGGAGAGGAGATGAAGAATCCACTTTGATTCGTATAAGTCCCAGCTCTTTGACAGAAGTTGAGGATTTACATTTTAGCTGTGTCCATGTCAGTCACGGCTGCACACACATACCAGTAGATGCCATGGATCACGTCAGGCAGCTACTGTGGATCAGATAGAGTGACAAATGGAAGTTTGTGGCAACTGACAAAGTGAACAACATACCGTGACAAATTGGATCAGGTGAAGTGTGACAGAACTTGATGACATATATACCTTGTAGAATGACGTGACAAATTTGAAACATGGGGAAGCTGCGAAGTGGTAATGCACCGTGACAAATCTGATTGCGTGAAGTGACTAAAGTGATGACACATAGCATGAAAGTGACAGGAGTCAGAAACTAACATTGCACATCAGTATGGATAGCCAGGGCACTTGGAGCCGCAGCTATACAAACGACGTTGCTGTCTGTCAAAGATCTGGCGAATAATGTTTTTAAAATACAGAATATGTGCAACAAAACTGTCCATGGTGTGCAGTGGATGTTGCCCCGTTTTCACCTCTTATTCCTCATAGAAATACAAGGCCTGTCATTTTGAAATCCAGGACTGAACCTCAGATAAAGATGAAGGGGTGGGCAAGACTCTCTCACCATGAAAAAGTCCATTCTAAGCTTCTCTTCAACATTTTTTGTAAAAATAGATCATTTCCTTCAAAAAAGTACAAAATTCAGCTGCTCTTGAGCTTAAGATTACATAGTCACAGTGTATATGCACATAGCATCACCATGAAGTGATCTTAGTGCACAGTGACGGCTCACAATTCTTAGACTTGAATTTTCTCCGTCTTCCTTCACAAATAAAAGTATTTGTGGTTCTTCCATTCATACCTAGACAGACTTCCAATCATTGTCATCCAGCGTGAATGATTGCGGTGAAATTCTTCTGGCCGTTGTGAAATATTTTCACGCCCTTGAAAGAAAAAGACTCGGTGCTTTTGACACCTTGGTGGCACTCCACAAAGTGCTCTCTTAAATACAGCCATTGGTCAGAGTTGGCTGGGACAGCCCATTAAGACTTTGACTACACATTTTTCTCTGGTGTCTTTCAAGTGCCCAGGAGTGGACTTTGTAAAAAGTTTCATGGACGTTTCCGTAGTCTACTTGTCTCTTTCCAGAGAGACTGTGCCCTACGGCAAGTTTGCACTCCCGGCTGAAAGCATTGCCTTAAAGTTGGAAAATCCTGTTGATGGATTTAGAGTGTGCAATATGGAACCCTTTTTACAAAATGTGTGACGTTCAAGTAGTGTCCTTTTCCCAGTCATCGCTACACATGTTTTTTCTATGGATTTCATGTTTTTTGTTGTAGTTTTGATGAAAATCCAGGAAGTTTAAAATTTTCGAATTAGTGTGTTTTTTGCTTGACCCCTTTCGAAATGTAAAATGGTAATTTGTGGTGACAGAGGAGGGTGTGGGGATTATTCCCCCCATTGATTTCAGCTTTGTAGAGTGGAATGAGTTTGTTTAATCAGAGTTGACTGTCCCGACACCTGGTGATGGTTTCGCAGTGCAGTGCCTCAGGGACCAGTGTCTGTGTTTGTGTGTTGTTCTATATGAAAATGATGAGAAACTGAGATAAAGTGCCTTTTAGCTTTGATGTCGGTGGCGGAGGATAACATAATGGGAAAAATTGACTGCAAAGGCGACAAGTGGCTGGCCATAATTTTCAAGTTCAGTCAAACCTTTTTGAATAAATACCCCTTTGAAAATGTTTTTCCACCATGTCTGTGACTTTTGTCATTGTAAGCAGGAGAGCACATACCGGCAATGAATTACCTCAAAGTACTCAGAGAATTGCATCAAACTACAAAATCTATGTCAAGAAGTACTGGATCTTTTGTTCATCAGTCTTGAATGTGCTTTTTTCCTGTTGCTTTATACGGACAATGTTTTAGTGTTAGACTAATTTGTATTTGTGTGCTCCAGTAATGTGTCTGTTTACACTAACCAACAAGATAATTTTGTCTTTCTTGTGTGTTCTGTGATCTGGAGAATTGCCCTGTTGGGAGCAATTCTCATTAAGTTGAGTGTGCCATTTTAATATAACATAAAGTAGTGATAGCTTATAGACCTAACAATTTGATCAGAACCACCTGTACTTTCTATGAAATAAATCATGACACACAGTGCAAAGGAATTTATACAATTCAGAAATAGTCCAACTGAAATTTTACATTTTTAAGCCAGTAATGTTATCATAAAATGTACTGTCTTGCAGTTCTGTGACTTCAAAGAATTGACGTGGTTATGTTTAATAAAATCTAGTCTCTCTCATTCCTTTCAGTCAAACAATATATTTGCAATATCTCATACTATTAGCATTGGCTGTTTATTACAACAAGAATCAGAATCTTTAATCAGTATCCAGAATAGGAAGTGGAATTCTATATTTATTGATTCAAATTTTATATGAAATATTTTCTGGGCTAATTTTCATCAGAAATGTACAGAAAGTAGAATAGAGTTGACGCCAAAGACTATGTGTTTGTTATACATTATACAGGTGTGTATCTGTGATGTCCATATTACATCATATCGGTTGATAATTCTGTTGATTTTGCCAGAAGTTTGTTTTTCTTTTAAATGTTGGTTTCACTAATGAACTTTCAACCTCAGTTCCTTTCTTATTTTGTGAACAGTTTGCGGTTTTAGCCTTCCATATTAAGCCATCGTGAGCTCAAATTTGCTAAAGAAATGAATTTCACTCACAAAACATGTTTTTATAAGTTATTAATTTTGAGCATGAGTTTTTCACTGGTACTGTGACTCATGCATGCAGTGGAAATATGGCTGCGATTTTACTGCTACCAAGCCTCTCTTTGTCTTTTTTATCCTGGATTCTTTCCATGCTGCATTCGTTTAGAAATTTGTACCTCAGATTATTTATCCGTTATATACATACACAAGAATGGTGTCAACCTTCTAAATAATGCAATTTTCCATAACAATAAAAATGTTTGTAATTTAGTCAACAAACATAAGTGATCGACAACACAAATAATTAGAGTTACATGAGAATACCGTTCCTGCAGCTGGTCATGCAAGATACATTTATGTGAATATTATAAAGAATTCTAATATATACACACCTTCTTAAATGGGCTAAGAAAATTACTAGTAATGAAAAATATTTATTTTGATGAGATATGAAGACATTACATATTTATGACGAATGAAATAAAACAAGCTTGTTCCAAGCAAAGTTTATTGTCCCTAATGTAAGAGTATTGTGTTAGATGGATCGAGTGGAACCATCCTAGTGGTATCTTGCCCGTCTTTTCAAGTTTGTCGTTGCTTTAAACTTCCTCTGTGGCCCGTGAACTATGATCTTAAAGAGTGGGATGTGGCCTCTTGTATCTAGTGAACTCAATTTTAGCCTTGAATGCCGATTTGACAAAGCCGGTGTCTTTTCCAGAGCAAAAGTCGTTCAGTGTGGATGTCGTCCAGCCCAAGACAGACGAAGTTATTGCTTTCACATACTACCTGTATTTTCAAAGGCGGTCAATCTCTACCGTTGTTACATTCTATCATGACAAGCGTAAAGATTTATAAGTTTCGGCTATAGTAAAAAATGTAGGCAATGTTTCTTCCAAGTTACAATCGTGGGTTATTGGTTGACTGCATGAGTCGCAATTATATATACGGGCGACTTTCACTACTTGCGTCGTGCACTTATTAAAGTCAATTGTCACCACTCCTCCGTCTCCCACCTCTTTCGATCCTGCACACAAATACAAAGGTTTACATATGTGTTACCACTTTGAAAAATACTGAACCTTAAATATTGACTCAGGCAAGAGTCTGGATGTCGCGTGTGTTCGTTGAAGAAAGCCCGTCCGGTGTTGCGATGTACGTGGCGACACGCGAATGACAATGTCTCGGAGTTAGACGCCGGGGCTAGAGGTTTGGTTCGTAGCAACGAGAGAGGGAGAGAGCGAAAGACCGTGCTATCTCACTTGTACGTATGGAGTTAAGGATCTGGACCCGCATAAAGTGTATCTTCATGTGTCGCAGCTGAATGCTAAGAATCAACTGCAGACAACGAAATGTGACTCTCAAATAACGAATACTTGTTTTCTGTCCCATGTAACAAACGATCACTAACTACCAGAATCAAGTTCGATGATTTTCACGTTTCTGTAATGGCATTTCTGCGCAGTTTTAAGATTCTCTTGTTTGATCAAATTTTGCAAACCGACAGACGACGCCTGTACAGTGGCAAGACTTTTTCGTATACCTGTGTACAGCTTGTTATGTCTCAGCGTCCAGCTCCAAGGGCAAATTTGCCCTCAGTCTTGTGTGTGAGCGGTGACAAATCTGCCAACAAAAAAACAAGGCTGTTGGCAAACATCAGTCGGCCACCTTTGATGGATCAAAACTTTCCCTCTCACCCATGTCGCCATGACGACAGAAACAATGTCTCACAAATCTTGGGGGGTAGGGATTTCCGGTTAAGATGGCCATAGCGTTTACCCGGAGATCTCCGCGAAGAGTACCTTTTAGATGGATTTCATTTGACGAATCGGTGATATCTTTGAGGAAAGATGAGATGGGCTCACATTCGCACTGATCACAGATCGTGAAAGTAGCCCCAGGTGTGAGTGGCCACACATCTGGCATTGATCATCGATATGAAGTCATCATTGTCCCCTTACGCACCGCAACTCGCCCCGGGATGATCTCAGTTCCCCAGCTGTCTGTCAACAAGCTTTCAAAATATCCCTACTTTTCCATAAGCCATGAAACGGATCAACCGCTGGAGCACCTTTTTTAGGGGGCTCAGGGAGAACAATTATCGGTCTACGGTTCAGAATTGCTGTAGCCTTCCGGGCGTTCTTAAGATGAACTCCGGTTAAGGGCCCTCGTGCATTCTCGGTTCGATCCTTTAAACCAATTAAAATGAATATAACGCTGCACAAATGCCATTAGGATGTTTGGCCGAGGACAAGAAGGGAAATCTCCCAGGGTAGTTCTGAGCACAGTGCACAGCATACAGACCCTTTAAAGGTAAGTTGTGTAATCCGACGACAACTTACAGAACCCCTTGCAGTGAATCAGATAGCATCATTTCCGTTCGAAATCCCAGCCTTTGTGTGTATGGCAATTTTTGTCTTTCTCATGGTGAAAAACAATAAATCGCTTAAAATATGAGAGGGGCCGTGACGTTTATGTATTCCGGATTTTAATCTTTCACGGTACTTTGCCAGACTCTTTGTTAGTGATAAGGTCAATGGGTACTCACAGAGAAATCGATCGCGTATCACTAATTTGTTTCAAGGATGTGTCAAATCCACTTCAATTAATACCCATCACATCATAAAGTGTGCATAAGTAGTTACGTAGATACTAGTAAGTGAGTAGGTAGGTAGGTAGGTAGGTAGGTAGGTAGGTAGGTAGGTAGTAGGTATGTATGTGTTCATATATAGGTGTTAGTGTGTATGCATTTTGTGTGATATGTATGTGTTATGCATTATGTATATGAGTATGCCTATGTATGTTTGAGGCAGTATCCTTGAATTTTAAATTAATGAAAGACGGGTGATCGATTTCTCATGTATAATCACCAATTAACCTTGTCCCACCTTCTCTGGAAAGCGACAAGAAGTTGCAGGAGCGAAAATATTGGTCATTTGTGTCAACAAGTAAGCTCGTTTTTCTTAGTGACCTAATGGTTACCTTTTAGCACACACACAAATGAATCGTTTAGAGTGTTATAAAAAAGACGCCATGTTGATGTCTGTCTGATGAGGAACTGGACCTTCGCGTCGGCAGTTATGGTTTACATTGTAACAGTAACTGTTATCTATGAGATGACCACTGTGTTCTTTACTGTAAAATTCTGTTAGCTGAAACCGCTGGTATAGTTTGTATTATGCTCGCTCTGTCTGTAAATAGCGGTTTCTTGTTCTAGAGGTTCTCAAAAACACGCTGAAATGCCTTGAGATCAACTTTTCAACGCAACCTGTATGTGCGTTATGTCAAATATAACTTGGCAAATTAATTCAAGCCCAGACAAGAATTCATATTTCAACAGCAACATTGCACATTAATATCGTACGCGAAGCATTTTGTTGGTAATGGCGGTACATGCACTTTGTATGTAACTCAAATTACTCGAGGAAGAAGATTACAAACTATATTGTTTCTGAGGATGAAACTGAATAAATACAATAAAGAAGTTACAGGTGGTGTCCGACTTGTCTACTACAATCTTTCTGAGGTGAAATGGCAGCAGCTATTACATCGTTCGGAAGGGGTGAGCTGACTTGTTTTTCGAATGAAATTAGAACACATTATTATACAAACTGAACCAATTTTAGACGTTCTCTTTTATTATAATGCATTCAGAAAAAGGGCTGTCACGCGCTAAATCCATCGCCCTCGTATGTTACGGAATGAGAATGGAAGCCCGGATTATGATTATCCATCTCTTCTATAAAAGTCAGTTTGGTCCGTCTGTTTTATACACTCAAATGCATTTGAAATGCCAAAAAAGCAACTTTACGATAATTGTGGCGAATAATTAATTACATTAAAACCACTATGCTCCGTATGCTCACATAAAAGTTTTAAAAAGAGTATAAAAATATGCTGCTCTGCTTCAGGTATCGAGGCATGCTGGGAAACTGGACCTGTAGTCTGTAAACTAACACTTATCTCCGCCCGTAGGCCATGAACTTTAGAACTGAATTTAGGTCCAGTGAATACTTAATAGCCTCTAGAAGAGACGGAGTCTTTTAAAGCCCCATTAGCTGCATCTTTTTGCATTTTTAGTTTGAAATCACATGCAACTTATGTAAAAATGCCTACCGAAGAAGGCCACTGACTGTTTTTCAAACAATTTTTGGTAATAACTTAAAGTTTAACAACTAAATAATTTGCGACTAAAATCAATATCGGCGTAAGAGCCTGAATTGACTCGACCTAATCCAACACCAACTTGACCAAAGATTGGAATAATGACATTTTCAAAGAAAATATAGGTGAATGACGGAAATCAGACTAGATGGTGTGTTTTGAGTTTAAAAATGCAAAAAGATACACTTAATGGGCCTAATACATTGTAAATAAATATTCAGGACAGGAAACAAATTTGTAAACATCGAAAGGCCGTATCTTCTTCACCTCTCAGAAGTGAAGCTGTAGTCTCCGAACTATTATTTGTATAATTGTTTTTGTCTATTTTCCCCGAGTTTTTTCACCACCACTGTAAACTGTGGTTCATAATTGTTCTTTTCCTGGACATAGCAAATAATTCATTGACCTTAATGATACTGATTATGTGACCTGTTTTGATGTCGACTTTGTAACACACAGTTTCGAATCCTACTCCCAAAGCTGTCTGCGTGTAATATCTAATGTTATTATTTAGTGACAACTGAAATTCATTATGGGCCAGAATTCAAATTTCTCAAATAACTGTGATCCAATTATGAACAAAATGCGCTGTGATTACTAACAAGTCACATACTGTCGATTTCAACACACTTTTAGGGGAGCAATAAAAGTACGGTTATTTTCCAGAAAAGAACTATGAAAAAAAAATACGAAAATGTTCAGCTTTTGTCTTTTTAGAACCAAATATGAATGACACAGAGAGGGGAATCTATTTGAAGTGGTGTTTGTAGCACGTTACACTCTAGCACAGAGCTTTAGTGAATTATTCGCTGTTGATATTAAGCTTACGTTAGGTTCCAAGAGAGGGCTCTCGTTAAAATGCCATTTCCGAGACGAAACTAATAAACTAAATTTGGAAAGTTATCTCTGGGTGTTTTGTTTAGAATAAAATCATCTCAAGAAAGTGTTCATAAAACAAATAAGATGGTGCTGCAGACGTCAAAGTGTTCAATAGTCACAAGAGATGGGACAGTCGAAACGAAAATTATCCTGTAAGAAGGAAATAGCAATTGCAAGTAGTGGCAAAACTTATTTAATATCTCTGGTATTAATTGACACTGTCAAATGTAAATAAACTTCACCTAAATTATGTCACCTGTATTATATCATGCTGAATTCAAAGCTGGCTTACTTTCAATTAATTTGTAATATTGGATAATGGTTTGATTGCTTCTTAATGTATAACACGTTTTGTTTTGCGATCAACATTGCGGTAAACATGCGTCCCAATTCGAACGATATTGCAGCCGTAAACATGTGCACTGCAGCCTAAAACTGCAAGATATCAGACGAAAATTGCAAGTTGCCACCATCTTTGCAAACTTACAAATTTGCACGATTCTGTAATTGGGCTCGTCGTAGAAGCAGTGTACCGCAGTGTTTGTGTATTTTGGTCAAAACATGGACCTCTCTGAGACCCAATCCACGTTGCACGCGAATGACCGCCTTTCTAATCTAATCATAAGCTCCGGTGCTATTCATTTGGAATATGGCGCCTTCGACAGAACTTTCTCCCTGAGCTGTCGTCTGCCCTTTGTACCAATATGAAACTTCCGCAATAACCTTAGATACAGGCGGCACTTCAGTTGTTATTCGGCGTTACTGCGAACAGGAAAAGTTATAATTTTATGCTCGCTTGCGTACAAATCGGGGCGGAAAAAAATCATCGGAAATTACAAGGCTCACCCGGAATCTTGTCAGGCTATTGTGTGCACAATGGCGGCAGTGAATGGAAGCAGGGGGTAAGCGTAATTGGGTGATTTCCACTTGTAAAGCTACTATGGTCAACCATAAGAACATTTGACGGGGTAATGATTGTATGGTTTATTTCTTACATTGAAGTCGTTTGCCCTGTTAATATTGAGAGCCGCCGAGTAAGAATTTCCCATGAGAATGGCAAAAGTGACCAAAGACCACCAACACACTGAGTACAGTCCGATCTTCTATACCGAACAATATCGCAAAAACTAACGTCATCCGTACAATCGAAACACAACTTTTATTTTCTCCAAATGTTTATCCAAAATATACCTTTTTTCTGATTCAGTGCCAAGGGTATGACAAAATCCTGCTTATCTCCCCCACCCAACCCAATTCTTGAAATTCCACGCGACATTACCAACATCTCAAGTTGATGGTGAATAGTGACGTCACTCTAAATGTCATTCAAATTCAAATTCAAATTCAAATAGTATATATGAAGGCATTATTTCCGTAACTATTGATTGCGTTATATCTTTCCACGTCGTTCATTCACGAAAAATTGCTGATCGCTCGCCGTCAAAACTTAAGTAGGTTACTCGGGATTCCGCCTACCCGTACTTTTGGTATTTCTGGGTACCTTGACCAACGGACACTGATTGATGATGACAGATATTCAAAAATTTTGAGTCGTGGGGCCCAAAATGTCACCCGTTTTCTGTTTTCTTGATCGATGTATTTATTTCCTGTCAAGTAGGCCTAGCGTGACATGATATGTATCGTGGTGAGGGTGCGTGGAACATTTGGGGAACCTTTCCAGGTTTACACTCTTGTCTTACCTGTACTCTTTCTATTTCTCAAATTTCTTGTGGTCTTATTTTCTTTTTGACGTTTTGCTTTTGCGTTATCATGTGCCCTACTAATTCCGTCGCAAATCTTTAGGTATGGATAAGTTGACATGCGTTATACATTGGAAAATCGGTTGCGAAGTTTGCAGGTCGAGGTTGATGCACACCTGGTGCGGTGTAACATCACGCCCTAATACAATTCTCAACAGACCTCACAACATCGATCAACGTATCTCTCTCATGGGCATTAACACCGTCTACTTTACCGTGACACTTACAAAACAGCACAATTGTTAACGCTGCGAGTGCTGGGGGTAAACTGCGAATCTCCCATCAACTAAGAACATGGATTTCCATTACATCTACATCAAGCTATCGCTTGCAACGACATAAGGGTAAACAAGCTCGACCCGACTATCAGACTTCATAGACAAAGTATACGACCCCCTGTGCGACCAAGGGGGTGAACTTAAATGACTTAAAGCTGATGTTATTAACACTGTGACAGCATATTAGAAGATGTTCCATTAATCAACATAAATTAGACTAAATTGATTAAAAGTAAAACAAACATATTGAAAGAATGTATAAGCCTTTACAATATTACACACTTACTTGAGGTCATTTGCGCGGGAAATTCAAGAGGAAAATTAATCTATTTTTTGATTCTATCTACGTCGATGATACAAGCTGGAAACGCAGTGGAATAAGGAGGGTGCATATCTATTGCTAGTTTCCATAGCCTAATAATGTAAATATACACAACGTGGGGGTTTGGGAACAGTATTGAATTCTATAGGGAACTTCAGGGTTGGAGGTTCGCCCGGTAATACAGGTCGAATATAGGACAAATTGCGGCATGGATGACTGGGTCTCCACTGCATGCGGCACATTCGCTGGCGTTGCACCTGAGAGAGAGAGAGAGAGAGAGAGAGAGAGAGAGAGAGAGAGAGAGAGAGAGAGAGAGAGAGAGAGGGAGGTTGCGCCCGATGGTGTGAACAATGATCATTATTTGTTTTGATATCCGGATGGGAATCTTGCAACACTAACACTCTTGATTTGAAATGAAATATCGTCGACACAACAGTCAAGATTATATTCTGCCAAAGGTATCACACATGAAATGAAGGATAAAAATTAAATGCGTTTGTTGATCTGATTTTGCGTGAACGATAAATTGTCTGTAGTACACTCTGTGAGTTTAGTCACGTCGTCCCTAAAAAAGCGAAATGAAATTATGGTCATTTCTTCTCCTCAATAAAGCACATGAAGACATCTGTTGGCTGTTAGGAGCTTGAAGTGACGATTTACGCATTCTCTCAATCATGAACAAACTGTCACGACCAGACGGACTGATCTACGTAACGTCAGTTTTTTTCGCCAAATGTTAAAAGAATTGCTGAAAGGTAGATTGCGCCCCAGGGAAATATATTTCGACCCTCAAATCTTTACAATACAATTTTGGGCCACCGCTTTTAGGGCACATTTTGAAGTTCATGAAGTGTATAAAGTTTTCATCGGCGTAAATTTGTGAAAATCGAAAATATAGTATTCCCTCACAGAGTTAACACAGTGCGGGCATGTATTTTAATTTTCAAGTTGGGTGTTATGTTTCTCTCTTACCAAATCTGGCACTGTAACAGCTGATTTTTACTCTTGATTTAGAAAAGGAATGGTTTAAAGTATCTTTAGGAAAATTTTGAGCAATTGTTTAAGTCTTACAATTCCAAGGCGCGAACTACCTGATAGTCAAAGCGCCTGTTGAAACAATTTTCCCGCGCGCTTGGAGAGGAAAGCATTCTTACGAACTGTTTAATATTCAACGCTGTATATGAGGGTTGTTCGTGAAATAACTTGAGAAAAAATTCCGTAAGACGCTATTCGCAGTCACGCCTTCAGGAAACAAACACCCCCAAAAATACTATTTATAGGTGTAATGAGTTAGATGACATGTACCGTCTAATCAAAACTCCCTGAAAGAGTTACA
>NC_091933.1:27397432-27497432 GCF_041260155.1 Ptychodera flava | reverse complement strand
ATGCGACGCTAAAGAGCCAGGCCACATCCAGGTTACTGTGATAATTATAGTCAAACAGGTTGATAATGAGGGGGGATTTCTGATAAAAGAGTAGCCGATGTGTTTGGTTGTCCCGACGATAAGACGATATGGGTCAATCCGGTGTGAAGCTTAAGTAAAACGGTCAACAGCTAGGCGACGGGAAACCCTTTTATCGGTTTTTCTCGAAGCACACGAGCCCAAAGAAACCGGCGTCACCAGAAAGTCGGCAATGCGAAGACACGTCAGAAAGGTATGATGTTAAAACTATGCAGTGTCTATGTGCACGATGCGTGCAGCTGCCTTGTCACGGAACGCATACAACTAAAAAAAATCCCATACAGTACGGGTTGTAGTTTCAATACACCCGTTTGTCGGCATTCGTGGGACTGGCCGTTTTTCCAGAACAATCACGGACAGATAATCGAGCGTTATCGGAGATTAGGGCAGCTTAGGCCGTCTACCTTTTTTAAACTCGAATACGTTGCGAGTGCACCACAATCATCTCACTGTGTGTAGAGACAGTGCTGTATCTGGTTCCGCTTGTCTGTCACTCAACGATACCCGCGATCGACGTCTCGACGAGTACCACCATCATGTTACAGCCGACATTAAGATTTCTTTCACGCGTGGATGCTCCCACTCGAGTGGTTGCCAGTCTTGTCACCCCTTGTTGAATTTCCACTCTCTGGAAGAAGAAGAAAATCAACAAGACGGTTTGCTGGTTCAGAGAGGTCAATTTTAGGGAAGGCAACACAGCTGCAGACGAAGCCATAGCGACCATTTTTTACCTTGAAATAAATCTTGCCATACACTCTGCTCTGTTCTGGTCAACTCTGTTTTCATGTTCGAACGGAGAATTGCACTTTTATCGAACCTACAGTCTTGTCACTTCGCCTTTGTTGGCAGTCAACGCCTTGCTTGCGAAAGGTTAATAGCAAGCCACAGACGCATACGTATATGTTCGTCGCGCCGTAAGGCAAAACGCTAGAAGTTGTTCGCAAGTCGGGTAATGAAGCAGAACTTGAGTTGAATTTCTCCCCCGAATTGCCTCACTGGATGGTGAGGATTTTTAATAAATAGCGAGTAGTAGGTTCTTCTCTAACTCCTTTCATAACTTTTGGTTCTATGCTCAGTATTTCGACCGAATCGGCACTGTTTTCTACAGTTCAGTACTTTCGCCATGAGATAAACGCGCTCCGACTGGCTCGATGCAAACTTGCGTATCCTTCGTTTTGGCCATCGGCTGTCAAATTTCTTTGTCAAAACTGAGAGGGGGGGGGGGGGGCGACTCGATTCCATAAATTGCTATGCCTGGTTTTGAGAAAGCCTCGGGATGGTTGAAGAAACCCAGCAGGTACAGTCATCATTTACACTGTGCTATCCGAAGTATGCCTGTCTCAGTGCTCCTGTCAACCGCGGTTGGCTCCGACTCGCCGTACAGTATACAGCTTTCCGGGCGAGGTGAAAAAAATGGGATGCTTGAGCTATGTGTCCGGAGAGTATACAGAATATATACGGGATCAGCAAATCTAGCTATTATGAAAATAAAAAAGATCCGTCTTTTATTGGATTACCCGAAGCGTTGCAATAATCCACTAATTAATATACAATTGGCGATCTGGGTCTGAAAGAGAACAGGGCAAAGCGATTGGGGGCTTGCACACGACGACGGCGATTCAGTGGAAACATTCTCTGCACTATCTGCTCTGTCCGTCAAATAAGGTTTTGGAACCGTTCCATTGATCTGGCTAACAATGATACAATAGACAAACAACCAGTTATACAAATGTCACTAAGTTGAGCCACAACATAAGTACTCTCAGCACGCAACTTAGGAAAGGGGGCTAGGCTAGCCCCCGCGTCACGTGACCGCAACTGCGTCATCCAGGGAGCTGCAGCCAATCAGCAGGGGAGGAGACCTGACACCTGTTGAAAGGTCCACCCATTCACTGTCCTGCGGGGAGGGGCTTGATGGTCGGAGTGCATAGATCCTGCAGTTCAGATATAGAGAGTCTGCACTGATGAAGCACGTTCGGGGCTCGAACTTCACGTAGCTGTGTTGTGATCCTATAGCGATTTCATGTACACCTGAGTGGGTACCTCTGGTGGGAAGGGTCACTACTAGCGTGGTAAAAATCGCCATGGTACCATATAGCCAAGGCTCGTTTTCAAGGACAGTCCTCAGTGTGTTAGTGCTTATACTGCTGGTGACGGGGAAATCATTCGGATCTTGGTTGTAAGTGTGTCTTCCTGTATACAATACGTCTAACACATGCGACCGGGTTGTTTCATTCTCGCACATGCTACTAGCGCACACGTGAGTGCGGAAGGAATATAGTTTTTGGTGAGCGGCTCAAGTTTATCCGTAAGTCTCAAATCTGGACTGTACATGCAACGCTCTCGCGCTTTTTTTAGAAAAAAGAAATATTTCACTGAGAGTTGTTTGGTGTGATTGATTGTCTAGGTGGCTGGGTGTTGCATCTGTCGCTACTATATCTAACCCAACTGAGCCGGAAGATAGGGTATGCAATGACGTGCCCGGTCTGGTCAACGAGCAGAAAGACGTGTGCAAGTCAAAACCACAGACAATCAGCAGTGTCAGCGAGGGGGCCAGACTCGGGATTAAAGAGTGCCAGAAACAATTTGAGCGAGAGAGATGGAACTGCTCAACTACAGAGGAGGAAAACGTCTTCGGAAAGATCATGGATGAAGGTAAGAAGAGAGAGAGCGCGAGCGCGACAGGGCATGCGTGCGGCATGCATAAATCTGCCCTGTTTTGATAGTAGGAGCTTGGTGTTTTGTTTTGATTTCCCTGCAGCCTTTTTACACGGTTTCGTCTGGATATGCTCGACAGGCGAATTAATTGGCTGTCCGTCTCGTTTTTACCTATTGTTTAAAAAGATACGCAAGACTTTTGGCCGCTTTTCCGAATGCAGAAAGTGCGGTTCATTTCCTATGTCTAAAGATTGAAAAAGTTATCTCTGTTTTTTTTAAAAATTATTTTAGCATTCTCATATCAATATTGCGATGATAACACAACAGCTTGTAAGTTGTTCGTTTTCGATTAACCTTCATTCTTGAAAACCACGATTTACACGACTTTTATATAAACAAACTAACAATGTCTACATATATATTTATACATACATACATACATACATACATACATACATACATACATACATACATACATACATACATACATACATACATACATCGAAAATCACAGACAAAGACACAGATATATATGTATATATATATATATATATATATATATATATATATATATATATATATATATATATATATGATTAAAGGATAAAGAGTACAACAGAATTCCGAGAATCAATCGTTACATCATAGTTTGAAATTCTAGAACGTCTGGCGTTGAATGAGGTTGAAAAGAATAAACAGTTTCATAAAATAATATTCGGTCTTTCCATGGAATCTAGGTAACAGGGAAACGGCATTCATATACGCGATTACCTCGGCTGGGGTCGTGCATGCAGTGACAAGCGCCTGTAGTGCTGGGAACCTAACCGATTGCAATTGTGATACGTCGAAGCACGGGGTACCCCAGGAGGAAGGTTGGAAGTGGGGAGGATGCAGCGACAACATAAACTACGGGATTGGATTCAGCAAGAAGTTTGTGGATGCACCCGATGAAAAATGGAAGAAGAAAGAAGTACGTAACATGATGAACCTCCACAACAATGAGGTTGGAAGAAAGGTAAAATAAACCTACTTTCTGGTTCGCATTTCCATCTGCTAAACGCGATCTCATGATCGTGTTCTCATAATCTGCACTGCACGACCGACTTCTGACTTCAGTTAGCGTTGCCGTACAATGTATGCATAAAGCGTGTCCGTCCGGTCGGTGGAACGATCAAAACAATTTTATAAATCAAAGCATGCAGAATCGACGCCAAGAAAGCTCCAATGTAAAGCATGGAGAAGAATATGTCTACTAAGCCTTCCCTTTCACCTTGATCCTATCTCCTCGTTCGGACATTTTATATAGACTTACCGAAGATTTCCGAAGGGACGGCTGCCATCCATCACTTCCCTATGTCTGTCGTTGACATCCACCATATGTCAAAACAACTTTGGTACACATTTGTCCATGTTCCTCGCGCATTGTTTACAAATGTGATTTGTCAAGCGAGCATGTTCGAATTCCGCGAGTTTGTTCATTCTTCTCCGGACTCGTGTCTCTCCGGATCGCCAACTTCCCCACCCAATCCCCACCCAACCCCATCCCACAGATCTCGATGTTTCTACGGACCCTTTGTCTGATCTCGGTATGGAAATACTCCATTGATGCATTTTACTTTCATAACCCCCCCCCCCAAAAAAAAAGTGTGAATGAGTTGCTGTTCACAGTAATGTACACACGACTATTGTGGTTAGGCTGGACATGAACCCCCACCAGTAAAATTGTTTATTTAACAAATTCTTCCTTACCTGTCTGACGAGAGAACGATTCCATCCAATCGACTGTAGAAAATCCTATCGTGGCAGATAACGATCTGCGTTCTTAGCGAGACCGTTGTCAAAATCTCGATGTCTATTTAAGCGGACAGTGCACTCCACCTCGAGTGCAAGATCAACAATTTAGGCAGCAAGTCTGTTTTGTTTGCGTATTAGCCTTGTCGTTCGGGACGGACTATTGTGGATTTTATCGATTCCGGAGATTGACGTGGTGATACTGTCCGGGTAGGGACATTGCTCGCAGTAGTTGTATGAGAGAAATGGGTTATAGCTCAGTGTCTGTGATTGAATATCCTGGGTCGCTGTCGGGGGAATCCGTACAGAACAGAAAATCGTTTAGGTTACCAAGTGTTCTCGCGAGACCGTGGTTCTCCTTAAGAAACAGGGTTATCGGCGAGTTATATTACAATGTGCGGTGCCCCAAGTGACCATGGGGCGGGGTTGATGGGCTCTTTTCCGTGTATTTTTTAAAGACTGGTTTTCATTCTCTCCAGAGCCATTCCCCGTGCAGGGCCTGACGACTGAAAAGTGTCAGGGTTACAGTGAGGTTGGGAAGAATATGATATACTTATCATGTTGAGGGTTTTACGAATCATCCGTCAGTATCAAACTTGCCCTTCAAAACCGATACATACTGAAAGAATCGTGCTCGACAGCATCTGTAGTATCCCCGAACAAAAAGCAATCGCAACATTTGCGGACAGCGATTCAAAATATTACTAATAATTGACAGCACGAAGATGACGAAATAACTTGATCGGTGCGAAATAACTTTACGACCGTCATCATTACACCATCAACAACTTGTTATATTCAAAAAAAGAGAGTAAAACTACTGCCATGAAGCAAAAATATACACGTGCACTCTTTCTAACCCTGGCCGAGGTTGTCCTGGCGACTTTGAGAACTTTGAGCAAATATGTCTGCTAAATCCGTTTAGAATCCGCCAATACAGCGTTTAATATTTATTACACATTATACTAGGAAACAACACACGTTGAAAGCGATGTTTACAATAACTATCAGGTTTGAGCAACAGACGAAGCCACAAGTAGGTCACATGAAAAACCGGTTGCACGGATCCATGTACATCTCATATACATGTACCTTCAAAGCGGCTAACCCTGTTTCCATGTATAAGGAAGCACCTGTGTTCACCTATTGTCATTACCGTTGCATCACTACTCAGAGAGCCCTCATGGACAAGGAGAGGGTGTCAGGGACTTCTTATGATCTCTGAGAAAGTCCTGACTTATCACGAAGGTATAACAAGCAGCTGAGAAACTATAGACGCTGCCCTGTGCTTGGTCTTTTTTTTGTCAAAACTTTTTTCTCTCTCCTTATCCCTAGTAGTAAAAACAGCCATTGTGAAGTGGTTGTTAGACATCCACGGAGCTGTAAACTCCAGTGAGGCGCACAATGTAGAGAACACGTTGTTCTTTCAACCCCATGCTATCGTATTAATAAGTTGGTGGGTCCGCTTTTGTACGCAAGTTGAAAGCGTATCTCTCGCTCGCATACTCTCAAGCGACTGTCAATTGACCAAGGGCGTAATTCGCCATGCGGGTTTTTTTTTTCAAGTCACATAATTTCCTTTGACAGTCCCAAGAATGACAAATCTTGAGGATATTTTCCCGTCCTCGAGTCAAATCCTTGAAACTGAAAGGCCTGACACTCCCCCCTCACGATTCCGTTAATTTTAGATTAAACCTGTACCAAATCTGGTAATGGGGCCTAATTACCCCGGCCCTGTCAGTTGTCTGTGGTGATTAGCCGTGACATCTTTTGTTTCCAATGTGCATTTCCGAAGCCAGTTCGGATCAAATGTGACTTTTACACTTAGCAGTGGAGAGTTCTCATGTTATTGAGGGTGGAATTGGGGTTTTTTGTTGATTTGGGAACGCTAATTTACGGAGTTCTTTCCCCCTGCCCTCTCCTGTTATTGTGAACTGGAGCTGATATAATGGAATCTAAAAGGCATGCAAAAGGGTGGCTCGCCTTGACGAAGTCTGAACAGCTAGGCTGCACAGGTCAGAAAGTCAGTGAAACCCCCAAACAATGGGGGCCTTTGCACAGCTTTTTACATTCTCTCTGTGTTAGTAGTCTCACAAAGGACTCATTCCAGCCATCTTATTTTCTTCATAGTGTCATATCCAATGCCGTTCTCAGATCAATCCAAACTGTTTACAGAGCCTGTTGAGTGAGAAGAGAGGCCAGGTATGCCAACAGCGCCAACTTCGTTTCGCGTATACCTGTCCGAATAATTTATCTTGTATACAGGTCCGTGTCCGGCACAGTTCGCACTGATCGAACTGGCCACTGCATTGGCAATTCAACAGGTATCAGGACTTTGTTTGTCTTATCAAATCTCTGAGAATTCCTTTGCATGCGTTTAACCCTTGACCTCAAGTGAAGATAATTGTGAATGCATACCCACAATCATAGACCCTCCGTTTTTAGGATCTATGCCACAATTTGTCCCACTCCCTTGCGGAACGTTACCACTGGAATTACGTTGTCAGCATTCTGGAGCAAACTTCCTATTTTTACATCACCCCCTCCCCTCGGAATGCAATTTTATTGCAAATCCCTACAAACGGGTTTACAAACAAACAAAATCCTTTCTGTGTTATTTGGGGGGATTTGGCAGTAATCCGTGTCCCCATGGATTATTTAAAGCCAACCTACATACTCTAAGAATCACGATTTTATGTAATTGGTGTGATGTATTTTAATTGGCCTAGTCTGAGAAGGTACTCTTCTGGGTGGACGGACATATTGCTTGGACCTGTGGGAATAAATACCATAAATTTAAATGTACTGGTAGTCAACTAAAAACTACGACAAAACATGACAATGTGGGCCAACTGGCGTGCTCCCATGGGCGGAAGCCAGTTTCAAGTTCTGTCACCTCTGCTCTCATTAATCAAGTAGAAAGATTCATTACGCAGGCATTAAATATTTATATTTTCACAGAGAGCAAAATGCAAACAACCTTCTGGAAAGGAAAGACTCAATTTTAACATGTACGTAAAATCTTGCTCAAGGTCAGAGTTGTAGAATAGGGAAGACATAACATTACGCAGGTGATACGCTGTGTCATTGTTCAAACGGGTTCCAATCAAAATTTTACGATATACCTACTGGTCCCCGGAGTTACAAGTAAGTGAGAGAGACAGAAAAAAAACAGGGGTTAAGAACCAGACCACCGAATAAGAACCAATTTTTCACTGCTCAATGACGAGGACAAACAAAATGAACAATGAAGGAAAATAAAAAAGGGACAGGTAAACAGGCAGTAGGATTCTCAGCCGCGATCTCTTCCTACATAGACAATTGGGTAAGAAGTAATTGATGACAACTCTCCCACCTCTCTTCACACACAAGGGGAGAGGAGCCGTGATCCGGCAATAAACTCGTCAATACGATCTTGTCTCCCCCCTTCCATAGGCACTCTGCAACTGTTCACACGCGCCATAAAATGTTAAGTGGCCCATCGGAGAGTGAGAGTTGACAAAGGGAATAGACTTCGGACATAAATGTCTGTGGTTTCTTAAGCGAACACATAAAGTGACGGCGAAGAGTAAAGAGACAACGGTAAAAAGCAAACCCTAAGCGCAATAAACGGGCTCTGAAACGTCGAGAACATACGTCCGTGGTGACATAAGATATTAACCCCGGCGATGGCATTTTGAACAGTCCCTTTGACGTGCACCACTCGATGACAATAAAATGTGGCCAACAGTTGCCAGTCTGACATGATGAATCATAAGTTGTTGAAATAGGAGGGTATGTCAGTGATAATTAACGAGCTTATCGAGGAATGCCGGTCATCCATCACTGGGCGTAGGGCAGCTGCTTTCAACGTCTCTTTCCGGCGAGACAAGTCACTGGTCTCCTGGAAAAGAAAAAACGTCGCTGAAACCGACCAACACAACACCTGAGAAACCATTTCTGTTTGTTTTTCGAACGATTTATCACAGGTATTTAATATAGGACAAGGACGACATAACAAGAACGCAAGTCAATAGTATGGCTCTTTAAACAAGAAACTCGTCCTTCACTGAAGATTGCAAATTGACTGATCATATTTAACTTGAACATAATTTGTCAACCTATTTTACTGCGAGTTCTTGCGATGTAGGGATTACAGTATAGCGATACCGAGAAGGCAAGGAATTCGGGTAACGCCACGGCCTTGAAGTGAAAAACTGTAGCTGTTCAGACTCGTCCGTATCTTTCAATTTCTATTTCTGCAAGTTTCCGCGAAGCACCCATTTTTTTACCTCCAAACCAAAAACCATTGCTGTACGTGCCCACTTTCGATACCAATTTAAATACACAGTAGAGCCATCCCTCGAGCGTGTTTGCAACGGAATAGGGGGCTCTCCGACACAATGCAAAATCTATTAGGACGCGTGAAAGGAGATCTTTCTACCTTTGAGGAATCGTCGGACTGGGAAGGCGACATCACAGAAGGCAGATCTAATTAACTACAGCTACTTAACCCCGAAAGGCTGCAGAGGGATACATGAATTGGCATTAATAATCAATTGATTAGGGCAGAACCAAGCTGGTTCCCCTCGCACTTCTTTAATCCTCTGAAGACATGTAACCACTTCTAAATGGCAGAGCCGACTAAAGCCAAGCAAAATACCCTTCCCTCAAATGGAAACATTGACATTTTCGTACAGCGTCCACTGATGAAGTTGAAGGTGTGGAAAGTGTAACATTTTAAGAGATGCGAACAATAGACACTTAACTCGCAGCATGAGAGAGAGAGAGAGAGAGAGAGAGAGAGAGAGAGAGAGAGAGAAGAGAGAGAGAGAGAGAAAGAGAGAGAGAGAGAGAGAGAGAGAGAGAGAGAGAGAGAGAGATTGATTTATGTTTGCTTATAACTATATGCTGCTCTTGAGAATCCATAACATGTTTATTGATGTACATAAAACATAGATGTAATGAAGGTGAAAGCTCGACGTAATTGGTCGAGAGGTGACCCATACATGCCATCACAGGGAAACTAAAGGGACTTCTAGCTCTATGCAAGCACGACTTCGTTTCATTCAGAAGAAAAACAGAGCAGCATCCATTGAAAACTGTTTATCTGTTAGATCATGTAGGTACCTCCGTTGTTAAATAAGGGCAAAATGCTTAACCATTCATAGATCTAACTGAAGGGCTCGTGTTTAAAGAAAAAACTTTAATATTGACTGAGATCTTAAGAAAACGCACCCAAGGAAAACAGATCAGAGAATTCCTCTCGGCTACGATTTGAAATCAGAACCCAAGCAATAGCAGTCTTCTGGGGACGCCCTTGTCCGTTTGTGTTTACAATGTATTCAGGATGTCCAGTTGTATTCAACAGCTATGTTTTGCTTTGAGGAGACTTATGTGTGTGTTAGAAAACAGCCAGTCCTCATGGCAGAGAACAGCGCCGTTGAAAAGAGGGCTTGATAACAGAAGAGTACATTGGCCCAAAGCTACATTTGCAAAGAGGTTTTTTATGGAATGAAAAGGTTGCCTGAAAAGCAACAAGGCAGGTGTATTGAGTCTTCTAAGTTAGGAGCTGGGGATAATCCTGCTATGAAAGCGAGCGGCCCTGCTTCAAAGGCCTGACCGATGCATAGTATTCCTCCGTGTATTCCGGCGAATGGTCTTCTGGACTGAGGCATTTTGTACATTTTGTCACCCTACACCCAGAGTCTTCAGATTTATTTGAATTTAATTGCCGCCACTGTCCAGACAGGCATGTCCCATTTCTGCTGTCGTTGAAGAGTACAAAAACCGTTCTCCCTGAAGATCCGCGTGGCACAATCAATCACCAGGCCGGCCTCGCTGGCTGCACGGCTGCTCGACAGAAGTTTACATCGAAACGGTGTCCAAAGTTTCCATGCAATTGAATGTGCAGTAACTCTCAGCTGCTCACTATGCGAACGGCTGATCCGTTATCTTCGTATTTGCCAAAGTTATTTTGCCGCTTTTATTCAACCCCCATCCTCCTCCCCCCCCCTCTCTCTCTCTCTCTCTCTCTCTCTCTCTCTCTCTCTCTCTCTCTCTCTCTCTCTCTCTCTCAACACGACGCACGCCAAATCACCCAACGTACCCATGATAAGAATGTTTACGATTGATCCATTCCCTGTTGGATAACTTTGATTTATGGTTTTAATGTTGTAAATCGCGCGATTTAGCTGAATGTAGCAATTAGCACGAGAACGAACATTGCTGGCATACTCTTGTACATATTATTGCGCCTAGCTGCAACCTCCTCCCAAATCAATTAACACGTCGCCTTGTTTCGATCGTCGATCTATCGTGACTTCTATCAGGTCTAGAACTTTGATTTATAATTAAAATGTTGTAAATCCTACGATTAAGGTGTATGGTACAATTAGCGAGATATTGAGCATTGTTGGCATACCCTTGTTCATGTCATTGCGCCTAGCTGCGATCTCCACCCAGAACAATTAACAGGTTACCTTGTTTTGGATCATCAACTGATTGTTTTTTTTCCGCGGTGGGCTAATTTGTTGGTTTTCTATTCAGTGGGTCGAAGTTAATTAATATCACGACCGGGTGACATTAATTGGCCTTCAGACAACCCTCTAAGAACAAACCTGTTCTCGTGTTTTGTAACCCCCGTATCTCGTAACGCAGGGAGGGTTTTATGTAATAGAGGTTTGTGTGCAATAACGATTTCATGCGGCCACCTCTCCTGAATATTCATGTCTTCGTCTTCGAAATGGAAGTCGCTATTGAAATTGTCTGATTGATTGCATGAACAGGCATGCTTTTTAAGCGGTATCAACATTTTCAAATTGCATGGCAACCTGCAAATTATCCTTCGAAGATGCGAAGTAACTGACTTTTTGAGTACATTAACCGTCCTCCCGGTTCGCTCCATTCTTTTGGACACGAACGGCAATTCATTTCTCAGTCGCGGCTATTTTAATTAAATCTTTACTGCCCATCGAGAAGTCTCTGCACCGAGTACACACATGGTAGCTCATGAAAACTCACGGTGCCTCGCTAGAGACCCCAGATCCTGCAAACGGTGAAGATTTGGTTCTGGTAGATGAGACACTCGGCATGATGAATGATTCTACCGACCTCCGCTATGACTGCCGTCATCCCATGAATGTGCTATAGGTGGAACGACCCCGTTGAAATGACATTAACTCGGTGCTAATGCTTGTCGTCGCATTGTCATTCAAAGTTGCAAAGACTGGCGACAAGAACTGCTTGTTTGTGTTGGTTCTTTAGAGAAGAGGTTCGTGTACTTGGGAAACAAATCAACTAATTATTCTAACCCTCGGTCAAGCATGGCACAAGGGGTAAAATACCCCGACTTTTTAACTCATTTCGCTATACAGCCCTGATTTTTTTCTCCGGCAGGAGCGAAGCCTTATGCATCTAAATAAACACACATAATATCCGAGGTGGGGCGTGTATGTGTGGCCCGCCAATTTTAGCTATGTGCTTTAGTTCCCTACTGGTTAGTGTTTTGTCACATGCAAAGGAATGGACGAGGTGTGCCCTGAGGCGGCTCTAAAGACCTATGATGTTTTTGTATTCATAAGTAATGGACGATGGCCATTTTAATTCGAGATCATTGCTTGCTTGCTTCGGCGACTTATGAAACCTGGCAGACCAGGGCTGTAAGTATACGCGTTCGAAAACGACCGCTGTTCTTTTCCCCCTGCGCGTTTTGTGAGTCCAGCTATGTAAAGCATATGACTCGCCAACATGTCGTGCTGCTCTCAAACCAGCCGCACTACGGTCTAGATACAAACTTGTTTTGTAAATGTACACAATGCCTCCAAATAAACATCATTCAGAGATGGCATGTATACAACGGAAGACCGTCAATGAAAGCCATTTCAAACTGGTTGCAGAGAGGTTTCTAGTTGAGCCCCAGCGGTGACCCGGTAGAAGGTATCCAGAGCGGCGAAGCCCACTCTTGAAAACGATGTCCCGATTTTTATTCATGAGTTTGTTTTCTTCTGACAGGAAAGAATTCGGTTTATTTATTGTGATTCTTGAAAGCACTGACTTTTCAAACCAGCCTACAGTTTACTTCATCTTTCTTTATCATGTGGCCCGGTAACGATATATCATGACTTGTGACATTTCCTCTTGCAGCGGCTTTTCTAATCAATACCTTGTGGTGAATCCACTCAGTGCGATCCACTTTATCAAACTTTTTTCTTTCTCCAAGTTGTTTACGACAAGGTTCACATCCGCGTTGTCAACATTCCTTTGACGCAGACGTCCAAGTCACTCAGAACTTTGGCATGTTGTTACCTCGGCTGATACATACGTCCTGTATGTATGTATGTATGTATGTATGTATGTATGTATGTATGTATGTATGTATGTATGTATGTATGTATGTATGTATGTATGTATGTATGTATGTATGTATGTATGTATGTATGTATGTATGTATGTATGTATGTATGTATGTATGTATGTATGTATGTATGTATGTATGTATGTATGTATGTATGTATGTATGTATGTATGTATGTATGTATGTATGTATGTATGTATGTATGTACGCACGCACGCACGCACTCATTCATTCATTCATTCATTCATTCATTCATTCATTCATTCATTCATTCATTCATTCATTCATTCATTCATTCATTCATTCATTCATTCATTCATCCATCCATCCATCCATGGATACATGAATTGGTTGGTGGGTGGATGGATGGATTCGCTAGTGGGTCGATGTATGAGAGATCGACGGATGGATGGACGACATGACGTACTAATGCTGGCCTATATAAAGAATCTAGTGGGCGACATTCACATCGGGTTGATGGCTATGTGTAAACTTTGTTAATAGGGGAACGGTCTCCAATTGACATCAGCTATACGCGTGCAATTGCTATCGTGTTTACAAAATCACATCAATGCGTGACCATGGAGAATCAAACTTTACAAGGATTAAGGATGGCATCTCAACAATTTATCCTCCATTAGTTGTCGATACACAATTATGTCACAAGCTGTATTACCCTAGAAGATTTCGCAGCGATTTATGAGCCATTCATTAAGTTATCGGGGGGTCTTTGAGCATCATCCGTATGGACGCGGATCATAAATTTTCTTCCGGGCATTTTGGGGGACTTTGAGCACCTCGGAGTCTACAGGTAATCATATTGCTATGGCATGCGATAGACAAACTACACTAAGTAGTGCTGTGGAGTATTTTAAGCAATGACGGCAACCTGTGAAAATAAAAGCTGATTTATACAGTTCCGATGACTTTTGTAGACATGACCAGGGTTTGACATCTTATTATGAGATTCTTGTCACGCTCATATTGTTATCCACATTCGCAAACGTAAAAATTAGGCGTTACAAAACTGTTTTTATAATGAATCAACTATCATAGGGATATCATAGGTCCCTAGTAGTGTTGGTAGTTTGCACACGAAATAGAACCGCGTGGGGCACCTTACGGTCAGCGCCCGTGAGAACCAAGTCAAATATCGAAATTGGGCATATTTGCATGAGCGGGCATAGCCTTGTAGCAGTGATATGTACGCAAATGAGGCACAAAACTAGTTAAACTTGCACGTCAGCGTTCTATTTACAGAAGTGTCCGGGGACGAGACAGGGAATGGTGGCTCTTCCTACGTCCCATACCGAAAACATCTGGCATACCAACCGAGACGTTATTAATTCGTATTAGCTCAGGTTCTACTTTGCTCAGGGCTGAAACCTTTATGGGCTTTGTGCTGGGAGACGGTTCTCGTCCTGATGCCTCATTACGCTGATACGCCGTCAAGGACAGAAACGGACAGCGGAGCTAGCGCACCCAGTTGGGGGGACAGTACACCGCATTTATTTGTACCCGATATGAGCAACCCCTCCCGGCCAACACCAACAAATAAAGCATTTCGAGAAAAAAACGGAGCAACGTCAAACTTAATCTATATGCTTTATTGAGGCACATATTATACATAGCTGTCGTTACAGTTGCATTTGGACAAGACGATGTTTTCTTTACCGTACCTTTCATGGAGTAGAATTTCGCAAAGTGCCGAACAATATCGACAAGGACACGGAAAAACCACACAAGCTGGAAACAACGTCGTGGAATTTGATACACCTGATAACCAGGACAGTTACTTTCGCTTCTCTGTTCACCCAACACGCGGGAACATATTCATTTCCCCGCAAGCTTCTGTTACCGAACTTTTTTGATTTAAACTTTACAATTTTGTTCCTCAAAAATGTGCGCAAGAGCAGTCACACTTTTTGTACCCAAGTTATCGACAGGCTGTCTGTGAGACTGGTTTCACATCATGAGTCTGTGGAAAAACAGGTATCGGGATATAGATAAATGGAGGGTATCTGTTTTGAAAACCAGTGTTCTTTATCAATTACGGGTTCCAGGTGTTGGTATTGTGCTATGCTTACGGTTGATGATTTCCACAATTCACAGAAAGATACATTGTCCGTTTTTTTCCAACACCTCAGTATGACGATGGATACCTTTGTGGGCCGTCCCCCTTACATCCCCAACATTCCGTGGGTACAATTTTACCACTCAAGGGGATTTGCGTGACCTTCCCAGATCAAACTGGACAGCCTTGGGCTAAAGTTCTCAACAGAGATCCGTCCAGTGAGTTGTTGGTTATGTAACACAATCACCCTGACTCACGGGGCTTAAATGGAAAGTCGTATCCAAAGGGGCATGAAACCTGTTCTCACGGCGTTCTCATTGATTTGCTATTAAGTAGTCTGGGGCGTGATCAAAGGGACTTCCTCTTCGTGCCAAAAGGAGTGCCAAGAACTCCTCGACAGATGTGCATTTGGTCAAGACATATGCTATAAGAATTGCTCTGTATCGTAGCTGACTGTGTTGCTATGCTCCTCAATGAAAATAGGTTGACGTGCGATCGTAACAGTGAGTGCCTGGGAAGTTTATCATCAATACTTAATATCGAGCAAAGTAGCAACTGACTTGTCAAAACCGGTTAAACTTGGACTTTTCAAACAAGAACGACCAACGTGATTTATTGAACGCCTTGCCACCGTAAAGACAAGAAATCCGGTCCGGATGTGAACGTTTTCCCCCTGCCAACATGTTTGTGTTACGGTCACGACGAAAACATTTTGTGACATGCTTAGTCAGGTGGGAATGCTGCAGCAAAGTTTACACTCTGACATGCGCAAATAGTATCAACAAGCAACAGAATTTTGGACAGCAATACTCTGAATAGTGCACTAAGGATATTCTTATCTTGATTTATAGATAGGCGATTAAACTCGAAGTGAGATTCTTGTTAAATGTATCACCAATAGTAACCAAGTTGAATACGGTTGTTCATTCACCCCCAATACGACCATACCGCTACGGGGCCGCTGTTAAAACTGCGCCGTATACGCAATGGATGGAAAAAAAAGCATTCGGGATGCAAATGGCACAGTGAAACTTTTTATACCCAAGTGAATAACGATGCAAATTGCCCCATTTGTGCTCACTTTACAAGGCAAGCCTGTTTCTAGGTTGGCAATTAGATGCCTGTACAAGTGATCTCGCTTCATGATCAAGAGTTGTGTGTTTGATGATTGGACGGAACTCGAGATAGCTGATAGCGCAGGATAGTATATGATTTAAACCACGGTCCCTCCTCTATCACAGAGGGACCGTGTTTAAACACACTTTACATGTAAATGGGCGTGAATGTACCAAGCGTTTTAATTGTCTCTATCGTGGAACTTCGTAAAATCCCCGTTAAATGAATTTCAGTCGATTATCTGACCGATTGCAGTCACTCGTTCGGTCAATGCTTCCCTAACAAGCGTCTGCAAGAAAACATAGCGGAATGAACATACATATCTGTGAGAGGCAAATTGATGTCGGAACCTCGACTGATTCACTTTACTGCAAAGACTCCTCAGAATTTGACATTAAGCGAGAGAGAGAGAGAGAGAGAGAGAGAGAGAGAGAGAGAGAGAGAGAGAGAGAGAGAGAGAGAGAGAGAGAGAGAGAGAGAGAGAGAGAGAGATGGGATAAAAACAACCAAAGAACTTTGACCAATACACATGTCAAGGAAGGGAGGGAGAGGGACATTTAAAGAGGAAGCCACAAATACGAAAGAGACGAAGGAAAAAACGAACAAACAGCAGGAGACAGGGAAGAAGGATACATAACTGAGCCCCCAGATGTATCCTTAACAGAGGTTCATGGGAGTTTATGGAGGAGGAATAACCCGTGACGACGTAATGTGATATTAGAGAACATGCGTGATGGTAATGGAACATTGTCATTAATCTGAAGTGGAACAAGCATCAGGATATGTCAGAGACAGCAGGGAATCTACTCTTGTATTGTCAGGCCTTGACATGCATTGGCACAGGATGATCAGTGCATCATGCCATGAGCCGTTGCATATGGTCGTTTTTTTTTATAATACATATCTGGGTGGTCTAGTAACTTTTACCAACCTCTCTTTTTCCCTTTCCTTTCCTCTGAAGACATCGATGCACTTGTTCTGTCAGATGGGGTTGCAGATAATGATGACTGACAGGGGTCCTTTATATTGCATTTATTTTTTTAGTGCCTTTCGGATGTCGGAATCACTTACTGATCTTACGTGACAACATGTGTAGCTTGAATTTCACAAAACACGTCAATGAATATAGCTAGCTCAGTAACACTGTCTGCCTTGTGTGACAGGCGAGCCAAGCGATTAACATATCAGTGTAGGAGAAGCCTAAACTAGTCTCAATAAATGATAGCTCTTTCGGCAAACGGATCCGTGTTGGTAATATTCATTCATCGATCCATCCATCTATCAAATACATTATTCATTCTATAGGCTTACCTGGAACCACAGACAGAAAGTCACATACATACAAAAAAAAACTTTGTGCGAGCGTATACACATCAGAGTATATTCGTAAATACCGACGTTCTCGGAGTATATGGTCAGTGTATATATATATATATATATATATATATATATATATATATATATATATATATATATATATATATATATATATATATCGAAGTATACAGATGTCCTCGTGGGATATTACAGTGCTTGATGCTAAAGCAGAGCGTTATAAATCATAACACAAATTACTTCAAGTACAAAGTAATATTATCTGTTACTTAAATTTCATGCTTCTTGCAATCATCAGACAGGTGAAGTCACTTCATCTGTCTGATGATTGCAGGATGCATGAAATTTAAGTAACAGATATTACTACTTTGTACTTGAAGTAATTTGTGATAATATATATATATATATATATATATATATATATATATATATATATATATATATATATATATATATACACATACATACATACATACATACATACATACATACATACATACATACATACATACATACATACATACATACGTACGTACGTACGTACATACATACATACATACATACATACATACATACATACATACATACATACATACATACATACATACATACATCGTGCCAGTGTACATACCGATAGTAAAACCATTGAGACAAGGAAACGGATTGCTAACTTCACAACAGACAGGTAAAACAATTGTGTAATGTGAAAGCGTGTCGATTAAACAAACTCATCAATACTCTAAACCTGTATGATTATTTAGAGGATGGACCATTAGACCTTGGGAGGGGGGGGGTGGTCACAATGAAATTGTGAAATTTTTTTTACTATTGTAAATTTCTAAATTTTTTTTTTCCAATTGAGATTAGCTGTGCAAATTTTTTTTTTCAGAGTAAATTTTCAGATTTATAATTTTTTTTAGTTCGTCACTGTCTGAAGATAAAGAGGGCAAAGATGTGGTGCGAAGCACCACAAGCGGCCGCGCAAGCGGTTGGAGCTTTTGAAAAATAGAGATTAAAATGGTGTTATTTGGTGGCACTTGGGGAGCATTTTTTTCAGATTACACATCTTCCTCTGAAACATGGTCTTCTTGCTCCTCAGTAGCTTCCTATAGTTTTGAAATTTGACTATTTTGGTTCCCTTTCTACTGCGTGGTGAAATGCCTACATTCACCCTACCAAACATCATGCATATCTCATGATTTACAATTGATTTTGACAAGCTGAGAAGCTGTTTGCAAAATATAGTGAAATTTGCATATTTGTGTTTTTAGAGCAATTGTTGCCCTTTTTTGATCAAAACATCTATTTCTCTGTAGCAGCATGTCCAAATTGATTGGATGTGTATAGATGTGGTGAAATTTCAATATTTGTCTTTTTAGGGCAATTTATGCCATTCATGGTCAAAAAATCTGTATTCTCTGAAAGGGCTTGTCCAATTTCTTTGAAATTTGCTACATAAGTCCCTGAAGACTTGTTTAAATCATGCTATTTTTTGTGGTGGAAAAATTCTTCAGATAATTTTTATTCAGCATTTGCTACACACAAACGATTATTCATGCAGATTTATTCAGTATTTGCTATTGAGAAACTTTCAAAGTTCAACCCTTTTGTGTGTTTTGTGTTGGGATTTGTTGGATAGATGGCATTCTACGTAGTGTATTGTTGAATGTTAAAAAATGAGTTGCTGTTGTTTTTTGAGGCTGTGTTTTGAAGAAAAAAGAATTGAAAATGCCTTTTTAAAAGCAAAATAATACATAATGACTTGGTATGTTGTTTTATCATTATTGACGTGTTTCTACTTGTTCATCCATTCTTGCATTCATCATTTTAATAAAATGCTGTGAAAAAAATGAACCTGATGTGGCCTGCATCTGTTTACCTTGATCTTAAAAGGCAAATACAACTTTCTGTCTTGACAACCATACCACAGTCTCAATGTTTTACCTAGTGTACCTGCTTGGTTTGTACGCAGGAAACAAGTAGAAAACAGGCTCTATAATTTAATTTTCAAGTGATCAGAATACAAAAGTCCTGAAAAGATAAGATAATCACAACTTCCAGTATGAGGGATACAGTCACTCTTAATGTATAAATTTAAATTTAAAATATGTGCCTGGAGGATGTACTAAAAATACAGAAAATTGCTTCCTGTCGGTAAAATCTAAAAAAAATTCAAGATTTTAAAGACTTTTGCAGATTTTTTTTAAGCATTTGTCTTCTTATTTTTTTTTATTTTGCAAACTAGTTTGAAGATTTTTTTTCCTAACTTTCTGCTCTGAAAATATTTTTTTTCTGCTTCTGACCACCCCTTCCCAAGATCTAATGGTCCATCCCTAATCTGAATTCAAAACGACACGAAATTAGCACCCAATCACGTGATTACGACGAATCGTGTCAGGCATCGCTTTCCTAATTCCAAGTGATAGTAAGTGTGTCAGGTATACTGAAGTGAATGTAGACTGTAACTTAGAAGCAACAGCTCTCCTAAAACGGCATCTCAGAACTCCTGAAAGAATGTTGCCAAAGTTTGCCTTGAAACCAAAGACGCGTGAAAAGGCAGCAAAACAAATACTCGAGAGAGCGCAACATGTCATCACGGAGTAAATGGGCCGTTGGCCAAGCTGTGAAGTATTCCGATAAGACCATGTCGAGCGGCAAGCTACAATAAATACGTTGTCGGGAAATACATGTATGCCGGTATAAATGTGGTATTTTCGTCGGTGGCGATAAAATGAGTGACACGTACAGATTGTTGAAACGCTAACCGCACGGCAAACAACGGATGAGAAAAATCAATAAACAGATTATCGTTGGCTTGAGCGTAGCATACCGTTCCTTAAAAGTGACGCTTTCAAACATGCCAGTGGATTGGTGTTGGGGTGCGGGGGAAATACAGCAAAGACGACGTATTGCTACCTTGCCACAGTCTGTTAGGTAATTTTGATTCTATTGTAGCCGCAAGTAGTACATACATACGATAAGAGGTAGTTCTCGGAGACAAGGGAACATCAACCTGTTAGAATTAAAGTTATCGAGTTTCAAAAATCACAAAACTTGGTCAAGGGAGACAGTAAAATTTATAAGGGCCCGAATTTTATGTGGACACGTTTGGACTTTTTTAGGGTACTACTGTTATGTTTTTACCAAATGGTGTTGCTTAATTTGTTTCAGGCGATCGAGAAGCAGATGACGGTAAGGTGCAGATGCCACGGTGTCTCTGGGTCTTGCAACGTAAAGACATGTTGGAAAACTATGCCGCATTTCAGCGACGTCGGCGATTTCTTGAAAGCGAAGTACAAGCAATCGGTCGAACTGCATCGTAGAGCCAGGAAACGACTGCGGCGGAAGGACAAGCGCAAACGCCGTCTTCCGATCAACGAGACGGAGATGGTCCATATGGAGAAATCCCCGACTTACTGCATGGAAGACATGCAGAACGGCGTGGCTGGGACGAGGGGGAGGGAGTGTAACAGAACTTCGGCTGGTCCGGGCAGCTGCGATTCGCTGTGCTGCGGACGAGGCTACAACACACAGGTCGTCACTTACGTGGAACGATGCGACTGCAAGTTCTTCTGGTGTTGCTATGTGAAGTGCGACACCTGCACGACGAGGATCGACATGTACACATGCAAATGAGGACAGGACCTGTTCAGGGGCTGAAGACGCAGGAAGTGATACCACAAAGTAACATTTACAGGACCATTCGACGTTGAATATGGCACTGAAGGGAACGAATATTTAAAGCACAAGTCAATAGTCCGGGACTCATATGCATAACTTGGTGACCATAAAAAGGGAATCTGACTGCTATTAAGCTCTTGTTTTGAACTCTCTCTCCTGTACAACTGTCAATCAAGGCCCTTCTACAGAATTCCAATGCGACGGGCGCATGTGTATCTTTGGGCGAAATCGTGGTGGGACAAAAAGAATCAGGAAAACACTCGAGTCGACTCTGTGTGTGCTAAATAAAACAGCCAGAGATTCAAACTTCCAAAACTCAAGTCCAAGAGCGACCGTCACTAACGTCAACATGAATGTCGATGACAGAATTCTTCAGGGACCTACTGAGTGAAGATAAAAACTGTGAAAATATACTTTTTTTTTGCATTTAGCAGGGACAGTACACCTCAGTGAAAAACCTGTAGTAGTTGTATACATTTCTTCACAAATTACAAAGTTTATGCATATTACGTTATACACATATGAATACAATTTATTCGGATAGGGCACGTATATAGGTAACCAACTGGTTTAGACATTCAAAGACGTATGCATGATTTAGAAAATATGAAAAGCATCGGTACCTGTTTTAGGTGTAGCTCGCCAAAGTGGAAACAGTTCCGTCAATGCAGTTAAAGACAATACTCGTTTCCAAGGCGAAAAGCTTGTCAGTTCTCTATTAAGGTTGTAGCTTAGAGTTCCAAGTGTTGAACTTGCCCAGTTTAGATGGCAAGGTTTTTCAAAAGTCGTGTTTAACGACACGGATCGACGGCGGCGGCACACAAATTCTAATAAAAGCTGGTATTGACGAAAAAAATCGCAGGACCATAGAGGGAACAATAACCCTATCTTCTGAACGCTCAGTTGTTTTTTTGTTAATCGAGTCATGGATGATTCATAAAGTTTCATTGTTCAAATTTTTGCTGATATGATGATATCTGGACAAGTGACTTTGAACATGTATAAAGGATAAAGGTCCCTTATTGATAATATACGACGAAGGTGTAAGGCGAGACTATTATCAGTCTGCAATGAGCGAAGTTTGTGTCATAATTTTGACGGAGTTCCCGATCCTTGTGTAAAAGTGACAGTCACCAACCCCGCAATGTACCGTGAATAGCGTTGTTGTAATGGACGCACCATTAGATCTTGTTAGGGGTGGTCAGAATTCTGATATGCGTTTATTTTTCGCTTGCGGTTTGATTTGATCACCCCCCCCCCGAATCAAAATGTTGTTTTTTCTGCCGAAAGTCGACTGAATATTTTGCAAAAGCAGTGAGGCAGTAAAATTATTTTTAACAATTTTCTATCGGCAGATTTTTAAAATGTTTGACCAACCCCCTTCTACGATCAAATGTCCAATGAGTCGGTGAAAATCCTATAATATATGATGCATTTTCCTTTTATACAAAAATGTGAACACCGTCATTCATCCTCTGCTCGTGAATGCATCATCTTCTTGCATGAAACAACTTGCCACCATTGTATTGTAATGTCATTTAAGAGACTTCCTAAATCAAGTAGATGGCGAAAAAAGTATTGTTCCTGGTGCCATAAATGTCAACCAACCGCAAACAGAATACTAAATCGTACCCGTTTTATGTGACAGAGGGAGACCCTGGCGGAGGTTAATGACCCTCTTTCTGCTCGAGGTCGTTTCATCTGTAAAGATATTTTAAAACCCTTTCAAGTTACATTCGGTGGTTTGGAGTTGTATTATTTATTTCAGAAAAGTCAAAGTAGCTTATGTTTCTCGATAGTGTCATTTTTTCCCAGAAGAAAACTGAGTTATTGTATTATAGGAGCTGTGTTTGTATAATATTTGAAATATGAATTCTCCGATAACACATATAGCGTAGAAAATTTACATTTTATTTAAAGTTAATTTACAGCAGATATTAACTCTATATGCTGCACGGAATTCAATTTTGCTTACTGTTCCACTCTTCGCTTATTGTTGGACGTCACCTGCCCGGCTGAGGGCGCAATCACGGCGTTTTCACATTACATAGTCGTCCCACCTGGATAACAACAGGCTTGAGCGCCGATTGGAAAAAACATAGAAGTGATTTCAAAAACAATGTCGCCCTCAGCGGGGAAGGAAGACTGACCACAGATATTTGGAACACGCGTAGCCTGCTTTGCTTTGTAGTACGCACCTCGGTCCTCTATGTGGAGGACACTGACTCGTAGAAGTTGAGATAACTACGGTAGACTGCAATCGCATTTCCTATCACATACATGTAGTTCTTCTAGTTTGGTGAAGTATACAGAATAACGCCATATTGTAAGGAAAGGATGGTAAAAAAATTAGGTCCCGTCACGTTTTAAAAGGTAATATATATATAGCCACAGTTCATGTTAAGCTTATTTTTATATTAAAAGATTTTTTTATGAAGGTATATTTTGTGTTTCTTGTGTTCATGATAATAAGCAGCGTTCATAATATGCAGACGTGATGTACACTTCATTTCCAACAATGTCCACCCAATCCACTATCCATAGGAAACACGATTGGAACTAATTTGGGATAATTGAATAGTGAAGTAATGTCGGTTTAATCTAATAATGTAAGCTCATCTGCTTTTCTTTTTAAGCAATACAAGTGTTAAGAGTAATTTGTAATATTGCAACATTCAACTATAGGGCACCTAACACTTTGGAAATTTGAAAAATACAAAGATCCAATTCTCCTAAATTAGTTTCAATCGTGTTAGGGAGGAAGTGCACACAGAATGTGCTGATGCCAACATAACTAAATCGTTCGCACCGAAAGCCTAGAAAGGAATGGGGCATACTTCTTCGTGCCCCGATAGATGATGTAAAAGTTAACAGAAATATTGCATACCTTACGAGGATATAAAATTACCGGGTCCGTGAGAAGGAAAAATACAAAATAACAAAGGCTTGCCAATAGCTCTATCAATCATTACACACCGCGATTTTCGTCCCTGGCAAGCAGTTGCTAGCACCCTGTAAACTTTGCATCGACGTTGTGCACTACGTTCCCATAATTATCAATCGTTTGTTGTATGCCAACCTCATCCCAAGTTTATCCCCATGAAGAGCTTTTGTCGTAAATATTTCCCCCTGATGTTGTAATTAAATATTTTCCTTATCTCCCGTTTCGGCTCTGTAGCAAACAGCAGAACCCTATTTTACCTTGGGTCCTAATCAAGCCACGAAGAGAACCCCTCTTGGCGACAAACTAAGACTAAACAAAAACACAGCGGCAACTCAAGTGTACCATCCTCTTTTGTAAATAAATACTTCGAAGTGACAGTTGCCCGTGACTTTTCTACCAGTCTTGGCGATGTGTACCACTTTCTTTTACAGAAAATATGCAGTGCTGCGGCGAAGAGAAAGAAATCTTACTCAGCTCTCTTTAGTGTCGCAATGGAGCTACACAAGACACTATACTTACTCAGCTCATGGAGGTAGTACCTCCATGCTCAGCTATATACCGTCTCTACATTAATAGAACATGAATAGGCTAGAGGAGAGGACGAACATTTGGCCGCTATAAACAGTTGAAGGTTCTGTAATAGAGTGAAATGGACTGTTAAATTTGACAAATACTTTAGAACATTTGAGGAATAGATTTAGGAGATCGCTTTGTCTCACACGGTATCCAATTTCGAAGGAATCAAATGCGCTGTAAATCTTAGGATCTGAGAAGTCAACTCTACCATAGAGTGCCTTACAAAATTTGAAAGATGTTCGACGCTTTTTTGGTGAACTTTGAACGTTACAGGTCAGAAGAGAAGCCACGCTAATATAAAATAATATCCCGCGTACTTATGCCAGTACATAGACCCTCGAGAAAAACTCGAAGATCCTGTGGTCAGAATCATTCCTTTCCGACAGTAAAGCAACATTATCTTGTGAAGTTTTTGGAAATCTATTCCCGGGAAAACACTGCATGGCAATGACAATTAGAATAAAAAAATATGAGGTTCCACGGCGTCTTATTACAGTTTGTCATTCTCGCCGGAGTTGTGGTGCTACATATATCATCGTGTAGACACCATAAGACACGCAGTTTACAACCATTGCAGGTGCGGCTTCACACTCTAGTCGGTGATGGCGCCCTAATAACGATTTCACACTCGTGCGAGAGAGAGAGTGGTTGGAGAGGGGTTCATCTGATGAAAAGTGAGAGATGGTTTGCAGGTACCTGAAAAGTTTAATCCCAGCCAAAAACTAAAATAAAAACAAAATGATCGCAGTATAATATAACAACACAGATATCTAATTTTGGCTCACTTTCTTAATAACAGCTGAACTTGACACCGAAATGCTTTGGGACCTTGTTGCTATTGTCACGAAATTGTCTACCCTGACTACCAAATTGCATTGAATCATCCTGCGGATGTGAGGCTGTTGTTGTTAGCTCAGGGGGGGGGGGGGGGTAGTCAAAAAAAGAAAAAAATCCTGCAAACGCAATACTTTCAAAGCAAATTGGCAGTCTTGCTAATTTTCGAACAAAATATTCACATTGTCAGCCAATTATGAAAGTGTATATTTGGAAGTGTTTGCATGTCTTCCAAAATCAGAAAAAAGTAACTTGTCAAATTTATTTTCCTAAGAACCCTGTTCAAGAATCTAAAGGTCCATTCCTAACTTGGGTGTGTGAATGCACAATAGGTGTATGCATACGACCTGTTTGAGTGACACTTCCAAAAGTTGTACACTGGTTGTGGAATGGATACAAGCTGTTGAGGATATGGGCTTGTGATTTTGTGAGTCAACTTGTGACTTTGTATCCCAGATCACACACGCTGAATCAAATCTGTTCAGTAAATCACCTTGCACAGGACAATTCGTAAAGACACACATTACCGACACACCTCCATACATGAAAGCACACAGTCACAAAACATCTACCATTTCAAGAAAGAATTACAGAATTACAACTGAAGATACTTTTTTTGAAATATATACTATTTTTTTTATTTCTTCAGAAAAAAATGACTTTTATGCACTGCACAAGAAAACATTAATTATTCAATAAAACAATTCATGTCGAATACAGATCAAAGCTATTAAAAACTATCATTATTCTATTATTTCCTGCCAACAATAAGATAAGACATTTCACGGGCTTCCTACATTAAGCATAGAAATTAAAAAATATCACAAATTTCATAGTTCAAATCACCCTACAGAGACACATCAAGACTTAGAAAGGGTATTGCCTGGGTCAAAGGTCAGGTCAAAGGTTAACATCCAGGCAGTCTGCAAACTTGAATAGGTGAACATGAAGTACACAGCAATTTAAATGCCTTGGATTACCTGTGCTCTGAGTTTCTTGGAGAAGCCCCTCTTGCTTTGGTAATTTAGCAGTGGGCTAGTCCATTCTTTATGGAGTTGGGGGGTTGGGGGTTGGATAGAAAAAAAGATTAATTTTCACTGGAGCAAGTCTGGGAAAGTTTCACACTAATTTAATGGGCTGACTGCATCATTAACACCCCTGTAAGTCAATTGAAGTGGCTACATCTTTGGAGTCAATCCATGCAGGTCATATACCACACTTCGCTGTTCACGTGGGCGAACGCTGTATAAGTAACCATAAGTCCTCATGATTGAGCCATGAAATTATTAAGGCACTTTTTTTGAGAATTTTATACATCAATTTTTCTTATTTTTGAAAATGTATTTTTGCTAGTTATGACAGAGCATATACGCCGTGCCACTGTGTTGATTTTTATTGTTCTCATAAAGTACTCCGAGAGATGGAAACTTCACAAACATACCAGGAAATTTGTAAGTGATGCGGTCAAAGTTGTACTTTTTGTTTTCGTTTTTTTCAAGGTATATTTCTTTCTTTGTGGTTTAGACTTGACATGTTCATTGTGCATGATGCTATCGGAACCATTTCATAAGAATCCCGGTTGGGTGTTTCAGATAAACACAGACTTTACAACAATGACCGGTGGATTCAGATGATCTGCAGGAATGAGAAAGATGTACTGAATATCCATATTTAGGCTACGGTAAAATATCAATTAAAATGATTCTAATGGCCAATGTACTGTAAATAGGCTTTCTCTACATCCACACACAAAGAATCACAGTTGTGAACAATTTGCATGTTACTTCTCTTTTTCAGTGTCTTTTACAAACGACATTAGTTTCTCAACTCATACCCTGTTGATGCTGTAGAAAACTGTTTTTTGTAGTCACACATTAAAGACTAGGACACCAAATCACTCAGCTTCTGGGAACCAGGCAACAGTAATTGTAATATGTCATCACCCGGAACAATTTTGAGGAACTGATTGCTTTCCTAAGCTGAAATTCTAAGAGGCAAATGACAAAATTTTACATGATTTTCTCATGTTGTATTACACTGATTTACTAGAAATGGAGTGTGGCATAAACAACAGAATCTTTTTTATGTCCATGAAAACTTTTTAAGAGAGAAATTCCATGTGCTATTTCAAATTGCAAGCATTATCATAGACATATGAATGTGACTCACTCTGACTGATGCATTCTGCTGAATATGTTCTGTCGCTGAATTGTAAAGTCTGTGTTCAACAGATAATCAAGAATGATTTATTCTCCAACTCACGTCAAAGTTCACATCAGACGCAAAAATGTGATATCTTACATGAGAAACTAACACTAACCATGATAGTACAGTGTGATGGTTGTATATTTGGAAGGGTACAGAGAAAATTAGACAAAAAGAGATGGGGGGAGGAAGGGGGGGGGAGGACAATGTTTCTTTGGCAAAGTCTACGTACAGTACTACTTATTATCGGAAGAACCATATAACACTTAGACAGTTATGCATTGTATTTCACTAATGTAAAAAATGCTTTTTTTTTTTTCGTTCTTGAATGTGAGAAATTTTTCAAAATGACACCAGGACAGTTACATTAAGCAGAGACGCAATATGTGATTTGTTCAGCACAGCGAGTAGAGTACAGTACCCTAATATCTGGTGATATCTTTCGAGGGTGAGGGAGGGGGTTTGCAGAAAGTGTTTGGAAATTTACGTGATGATGTTGAATGGAGATGCTCAGTATAGTTACACTCACACCGTTATGAAATTCTTGTTGACACATGCATCTGCTTTACTGTAAAATGTTTCATTGCTATATCATCATCAACAGGTAACAGAACTTTGGCAGGCTGCCACTGGGTCTGTACTCTAACCCCCCTACCAACAAACCACTAGGAACACTGCGACCTTAAGATACTGACTTCACATACAGAGAGAGAGAGAGAGAGACAGAGAAAAAAAATTAATCAAAGTGAAAATGGGCCTGACCTAGACGGCAAATTTTACAGCAAGTGACACCAGAAGACAAATATCACAGAAACAGAATCTGAATTCCGTTGAAAAAATTTGAACTATTTACATATGATATAACACGGCAACAATGCTGTTGCCAGGCAACGATTCTGTTGCCATTGTAACATATCTGAGCACTCATAGCATAGCTAGTTCATATTTCAAAAAAATAAGTATTTGACTTTTCCTCTTTAATTGCTACGAATCGGCCAATTTTACAGATCTTCACTGCCTGACCCCTTTTTGATATTTTATTTCCTCAAAGGAAAAAATTTCGATAATTTTTTTTCTTTATTTGTACTTAATTAAATAGTATCTACATAATACATTTTGTCATCTTCATGTAAATATAAACACTATGCAAAAAGTTTTGGTCTTTCTTGATTTCAATCTTGTTTGAGCAATTTTGAATTTTTGTATGCTAGCACTGAAAATGCGGCTGAAGATTTTGCTGTTTGACAAAACTGTTTTTTTTTTTCCATTTTAGGTATGACTTGCTGGACTACGGCATTTGATGTTATCTTTTACACAGAACAAAACAGCGCCCTCATACTGGGAACATGTACAAATGTCTGTGTGTCTGCCTTGCTTTTCTGTCTATCTAAAAGGTAGGCACTGTTCTATGCGGAACACAAAAACAACGCCCTAATAAGTGGGTGTGCAAGTACAAATGTTTGTAAGCCTACCTTGTGGTTCTGTCTATCTAGAGAGGAAAGCTAAGTTCTATGCAACAGTGCGGTTTCAATGCAGAGAAACCCTACAACTGCGCAAGATGTTGGAACGGAAACTTTGTGTCAATGATGAGAGCTGATGGCCTCACAATATTGCAGATCTATGTAAGATTTAAAAAAAAAAACAACATAAAATCGATTCACCTTGTTAATAAAATCAAAACAAAACATACAAGCGAACGAATACACGACTACTGTAAAAATCTGTTGACCAAAGCGGAGCTAGAGCTCTGAGTAAAAAGTAAAAAACAAACTCCACGGCCACTGATACATGTTGAGTATACACAGAACTAGCACTCAGAAATGTAAATGATATGTGCTTTGCAACGTTTTTTTTAAAAATCTGACTCCCTGCCATGGGACAGTTTTCTTTTTTTGTCCTTTTACACATAGTCATACGTATAATTCCTTTTTTCACCCCTGACTGTAAATTGAGCAGCCTGTGAGATTTTCATGTAAGGAATCCAACAAAAGCTGCAATTTTCACTTCTGCAAAAATTATGCTTTTTTTAAAAATGAAAACTCCCGCCGTTGGTTGTATGATTACCATGCCTTGTGGCGAGAATGCTGAGAGGAAAGTCTGTAATGTTTTGCCAAGTCGGACTTTTCGATCATGAGCGACAGGCAATGTCTCCATGGAAGGACTGGAGAGCGATTATGTTCAAAAATCAATTTCCGTCTTCAATATGAAGTCTGACTCAATTTCCATGATGCCTATCATAATTCAGAAAAGACTCAACAGTCAACTTCCATGAACAAGCAGTAAATTTGGCAAAACATCAAGGATTTGATATCTTTACTTGTTTTCACTCCTGAAAAAAAATAATGTCATGACATTACCATCCTGCCTCTTAGGGGAGAACTTGAAGAAGCACACGTGACTTGACAGTCGAGTAAAGAAACGAGACCGTCCTATAGATTACTCCCCGTTGGAAAAAATGCAAATGTTGGAAACTGACTTTGAAGAGGTGTCTTTGGTGACGGGCAATTGTAGAGGAGGTCATCGGCGTGGAGGCGAGTCCTGTTCAGGGAGACAGGCTCTGATGCACTGCGATGAAGCTTAGGTAAAGATCTTGCCAGGGACTCTAACGATGCCAAGACCTGGTGACATACACAGCAAGAGAGAGAGAGAGAGAGACAATAAGCTTATAGGAGGTTATTCTCAAGTGAAATGAAAGAGACTGGAGAAAATGAGCAGATAAAATTCATAATATTCCTCGCTGATAATGCTGGTTTGTGGAATGCATTTTCCTGAATAAATTTGCTGATCTGTCCATGCAGTCTGGTGTCCGATATTATCTGAAATAATTTTGGTGAACTGAAAAGGGGCTTTTTTCACCATCTAGCTGGCCTTTCTCTAAAATTAAAACTGAAATTCAAACTAACCTGTGGAAACAATGGTCTCTCATCTCGATTCTTCTTACAACAGTCTGACATGAGTCTTTTGAAGGCTTTGGGAGTATCACTGCGAGAGTCTTCAGGATTGGGTGACAGGTATCCTCTGCCAACCATCCAAATGATCTGTTATGGAGAAGCAGAAAAAATAAACAATTTCAGCAAAAGACGGGTGTTGGGAACTTCTGTCAATTTGAAGATTTGAGAAAGAATGTCATGCATCAAAAAACAATTTATATTTGTAACCATTCATCAAAACTACATAAATGCATACTGTCTTTTTTTTTTGGCACTTTTGCAGTTTGAGTTGCAATGATGCGAGGGTTCCAAGCACAAAGGCTTATTAGAAACTCACGAAAGTGCCTTCACTGAAAGTAACTTTTACATAGGACCAAAAAAAACCAAAAAGCAACAGAAATCATACCAAAATTTGAAAAACTATATTTGGCTGAGACACTATTTGGTTAAACGCCACAACTCTAAATGCCATGTAGGCCATGTAATGTTTACGATTTAGTTGTGGCAAGCAGTTATAAATTTACGGAGTATACGTCTTCCACAATTTGTTTCTTTACCTGAATGCCACTCTCATTATGGTTAGTCAATGGCACCAAAGTAACATTCAGGACTTTCAAAAGTAAGTTTGTTAAGGTAGAATGTGCCTCAGGGACAGATATTCGGGCTTCCAAATTTATCAATTCTCTTCTGATCTGCCATTTGTGGGGGCTCATTTTAAAGTCCTTGGTTTAAATATGTTTTCAGAGTCTTAGTTTTTCAAATTTTATTTTGCCCCATAGAGTTACCACAGGGATGGCAGCCATTTTGAATTTCAAATATCGGGAAATCTTAGGTAATTTGTCTCTCTAGTACCAAATTTTGCATGGTGACCACTGATTTTTATTCTTGAGTTGGTAAGAAGAGATGAGTTGAAAATTTCATTGAGTAAGGTTTGAGCAAAAGTTCAAGTCTTTCTCTTTTGAGGTGCATACTACCTTATTATTATACATCTACCATTGAGAACAATAGAATTTAGCGTGCGCTAAAAAAGCTGTACGGAACTCGCGCCCGTTCCGTACGGCACGATTTCAAGGCGCCCCATTCCCTACGGCTGTATCTGCGCGTTCACTGTAGAACGGTTTCAAGGGATCCCTTGGACGAGTGCCAGAACAAGTCTCGCGCGCGCTCTTTAGCTACGTATGTGTGTAGTGCACACATTCCAAAACTTGCAGAAGCGCGTCCGAGGTAGCGTTCCACACTGGCGCGATAAAATCGGAAGAAAAATTGTTGACATTGCACGAAAACGGTCACTACTCCGACATTTTGATGCCCGATCAGGAATGTAAGATGTATAATAATAAGGTTATTACGAAAATACCGCAAAGGATGCACTCGGACATTGGCGCCTCGCATCGCCCTCTGCTTCGCGTCGGGCGATACGCTGCGCCAATGTCCTCGTGCATCCTTTGCGGTATTTTCATAATAACCTCATATTATAAAACTGGATGTCAGGAAACGGGCCGCTGACTCACCTGATCTTTGTTATTAATGTTAGAGTACGGCAGCTGACCGGTGACTAACTCGTAAAGCACAACACCAAAAGCGTAGACGTCCGACTGCGGAGTGTATGGATTGGGATCCTGCATTCTTATTACTTCTGGTGCCTGCATTGAAATGAGCAAATACAGCAGTGAACATGGGAATTATTTTTTCACTTGCGTCTTGCAAGTAGATGAAAAGTCTGTGATATTCTTATCACTTCCTAGGACTATATTAAAGTTTGTTTCATATTGCATAAATTAATAATAACATAACAATGTAAGGTTCAGTTGATATCGTTGTATACCTTGGGTTTTCTCACATCTTATGCACATCACAATGAAATATCGATTTGTACTTGGACTTAACGTTTGCACATTGGAACTCTGGATTAAAGTTCCTTGGTTTTGACATTTTTTCAGTCACTTACCATCCATAGGATAGAACCAGTAGGCTGCTCAATTCTCTCAGATCCACTCCATCTTGATTTCACTGTTGCCAGTCCAAAATCACCAATTTTCACTGTCATGTCATCATGTAAAAATATGTCTGCATGCATTGTCAAGGTAAACAAAGATTAAAACACACACACCCACTATTTTACTGTTTTCCCCCTTAATGTGAAGTGCTGAGGTTGAAGGATTGAGCTGACATGACTTGTTTGGCTAAAAACAGAGAACTCTTGTGCAACAACTGCAGTTTAGACCACTTCCAAGTGTATGACATCATTTGCTACAGAGGGCGCTGTTTAAGTTGAAAAATATCTGAAGCACCTAAATGAGTCTGCAAGTTACGTATGCCTAGCCTCTCCAGTACATTTCTTTCATGGGTAAGAGTTTCTGTGGCATGGTTTACTTACACCTGTGGACAGACATCCCTAAGCTACTGATGGAATCATGTTGCCTTCTGAATTGTGAGTTTTGACTTGTCAAATTTACAATCATGTCCTAATCCAGTTGTCTTAACATGTAACAATGATCAGAGACAAAAATTACCTCAGGTATTGCATTCGGCAAACTTGATCGATTGTTATACAAAAAAGTGAATTCTGCTAGACTAAATTTTGCATGTGAAGTAACAATTCCCCGCATTTAAAAACTTTTGGCATTGTAGTCTATCTGCTTTAAAAACTCACAACCATTAAGATAGCGCCAGGATCAGAACCTGCCCATTGTGGGATTAAATATTTACAGCACAAAACTCTGGCAGTGAAAAATTCCACTTGTGCATTTTGATGTGGAGCGAAAATGATTTCACAGAGTCTAGCATAAATTTTCCTTTGCTGCTGGTGGACTGTCCCGCCAACTTGACCCATGACCTCTGACTTAAAGGATACTGTTTGATTTCAAGTCCCTGTGTATGATATTCTTGGCATGAAGATAACTGTGGATGAAAAAAAAAATTTTCAGCGTTTTGAAGTCTTACACAGTTTGCAACAATGCATCTTGCCAGATCAAACAATCGGCCTATTGACAACACTAAAATTTCTGACGTTTTCCACTTATCTTCTGACATCATATCCTTGCTGTTTTTACGACAGCATCAACGCTTTTACTTAATGACAAAAATTGGGTCAAGAATTTACAGCACATCAGACATAGCATACTGCTTTACACATTCAGAGTCATTTTACCCAAAACATGTTACAGATACAAGAACCTGATCCTAATACTGCTATCTTAGAAATTTAAATCTCTTTTATTTGTCTTGTGTCTTTTTTAACAGCTATAATACCTCAGCTGGTATTTACAGCCACATTAACTCCTTATCATGACTCGAGCACAGCTTTGAATGGTATTGCTGTTGTTGTGAAAACAGTCATAAAAGCTACTCATCTTTTGTGTTGCATCTCCTACTCTTTATGCAATTTCAAAACATCACAGATTCATTTAACATGAGTGCAGAAAAAAGTGACAATTTCAATAGTGTCACATTCATTACTGCTTGCACCAATGACGTGACTTTTCAAAGTTCTTCATTCTACGACGTAATGCGCCTAAACTGTGGGTGTAATTCTGATAATTGTCAGTAAATTTCGGAAAACAACATCTCAAAGACAATCTACTCACTCCATTCCTTGCGCTGACTGCCTTGCAATATCAATGAGGTCGTGCATTTCAAACTTGACCTCTATGACATGCAGATGCTTGTAGAGACTTGAACTTTCACACCACTGTGTCACGATGGCCAGCTCCGGCTTGGAGGTACAACCCATAAACAGTAATATGTTTGCATGTCTAGTTTTCCTGCAAGTATTAGCAAATTACAGCCATATTGAAATTTTTCACTTTCTGTTAAACTTTTGTTGAAATCATGACATGCTGAAACCACTAAAATTACATTTCTGATGCAGCTTTAACGGGGCAATAGCTTTGTGGGCTTTTCATATACTTTCAACAGGATGTGTCGGCTGTTAGCAGCACAGGAAATAACTGCTTTTCCACCAGACCTAGCCGAGGTGAAATTTTTACATTTGCTAGTGTGGTGGGCTGGTGAAACTTAATGCCTATTGTTGACTAGAGATCAGAGGTGAGGTATAATTGATATGCAGGGAGGGAGACATAATTATCGGTCCAGGTACCTGGACCAGGTTATCATGATTTTGCCCATGCATATATCTGCCCGAATACCTGGTTGTTATATTCCATTGAATTTTCTTCACTGGTATAAAACAACGAAAAACGACAAGATCAAAGAATTTTCATTTACATGTGGGTTGTCTCTTAATACCATACTCTTTGCTGACTGCTGTGGTGGGTTATCTGTATCACATAAATGAAAATAATTCATTATCATTTAACTGTGATTGGTGTACAACAACAAACCTTAAAACAGCCACTTCATTTTTGAATGCCTGTAGCTGAGATGGCGTTGGGTCTGTTACATTCAGTTTCTTCACTGCAACGGCACCTGTGCAGAGCAAAAAACCCAGGTTTAGTATGAAGATGGCACAAAGTCACACCATCACTTTCCTGAAGTCTTCTGGAACTGATACAGACACTTTTAAAGGCACTCTCTCTGTTTGTACCAGTCTTTTCTCCAGAATGTACGATTACACGAATCCCCCTTATCTAATCAAAATCCCCCTTAAAATAATCACATACAGTACTGAACACAAAATTAGCTGAGCACAGACTAGTAGCACTTAGCATCATGATCAGCGCCCATGACGTGACATCACAGAGATTGCCTCCAGATTACAAAGCTGTGAGTGAACTTATGTGAATGAAGTGTGAATGATTAGTGTAAGCTTGCAATACATTATACATTTCCTACATGGACAGAACAAGAAACAGAAGACTCTTTCAAATTTGACACTTGACCTACACTTTAATTTGCTAAGATCTTGAAACACCCTTATTTGCATAACTTATAATTTTGCATAATTCATTATAGTCCCCTTTAATCAGAACCAAATCCCACCAAAAATTTTCAGGCAGAGGGCGATATTCACCCCTTGTGAGAGAAACCTGAAGAAAACACCGTTGTACATGTAATTCACAACAAGAATTGCTCACACTATCGCGGAAACTTCCTACGAGGAAAGTTTAAACCATTGAAGAATAAAAAATTGGAAATCACAATGAGAAGTTTGGGGTTAAAGAAAGAAAGTACAGTACCAAAAATTTACAGATATTTGAAATTCAAAATGACTGCCATAATCTGCATTAAGTCTATGGAGAAAACTATATCTACACTACATTATTAGACATAATAACATTATAAATTATACATATACATTATTCTTACCATGCCATTGTCCCCTGTACACTGTTCCGAAAGAGCCTGAACCAATTCTTGGCCCTATCACGATTTCATTTGCTGGAATCTCCCAGTCATCATTTGAATCTCGTCTATGTCTCTGCAGCAGTTAAAATGAAAATAAATTATGTATGGATCACATTGCTCTATAGTGTTTTAAGATCTTCCCGGAGATTATAGTTCAGTGGGAATGCTTTCTTTCTACAATATTTTTTGGCTTCAAAAGAAATGTTTACATTTTACACCAACAAGACGGTAGGCTACAGTCATTTTAAATAAGTTGTGTGAATCTAAGGAGTTTCTTTTTCAAAAGCATATTCACATGCTGAGCACAGTACAGCACAGCGCCCTCTATCGATATCATCAGGCAACACATACAACAACAGTATTTGTACCTGCTGTCTTGAGCATGGGCTGTTGCAGACCGAGTAGTATGTCACAAACACTTACATATTGATTTAAATAAAACAACTCAAAATCAAAGTCTTCAAAGTTTTCCCAAAGTCTTGAAAAAGAGATTGTTGATGTTTATAGTTGAAACTATCGGTAATAAACTTCGCCCAAACTGAAATCGTTGGCAAGGCTTGGGAAAATTCAGCTATTTATTTCACTGTACCAAGCACCAACCTTTTCTGCCTGAAACACTGAGGCTGTAATACACAAGCATGAGGTGAACAGCTAGCATTGTGGTGTAAGCATATTTTTTATAAGTTCATTGACATGCTTAGTAATACTCACATTCCTCCTAATGCGGACTTCATCAGATGACGACTGTGACCGTCGCTTGGGCTGGTGTGTGGGCGATGGTTGTAAACTGTTTGGACTGGATATTGAAACTTTATTGGGACTGATTATTGAATTTGAAATGGAATTTGGGAGGGACGACGAAACTGTTGATCCGTAACCTGATGAAGAGAAGCTAGCGGTGAGGTTATTTCCTGTAAGGGCAAAAATAAAAGAAACAAAAAAAAAAGACATAAAAATAAAAAAAAGGCAAAGTATTTCATTCATAGAGTGATCTTTCCGAGTCTAGGAAATGTGGTTGGACATCGCTAGACTGTTTGACAAAATCTTGGAACACTACACTGTAGTTCTAAAGAAAATTGTCATTCCATAAAATTTGTTTAACTTAATGAACATTTGCTGCGTAAAATTATTCTACTTTGTTGATGATTTCACTTTGAAATGATGTCTATGGGTTAAAAATTTCTACATTCCAGATTGTTTTTAGGATTGATGATAAATGAACCAAGAAATTGAGGATAACTTTGGAGATAAGAATTTGTCAGGCCAGGAGTCAGTGAATTCAATCTTAATTCTTCATTGTTTGCAAATTTGGACAAAGTTTGTAAATTTTATCTCCTTTGAAACTGGCAAACCACACAATCTGATGATTAACAGTAATTTTCAGAAGTTATGTACAGGAGATCCGATCAGGAAATTTGTGCAAGCAATATGCAGACTACAACGCAGGGTCTACAGCCATCCTAACAATTTGGTTCTCTTCATTTTTACCTTCTTTGCTAGGTCAGCATCTGCCTTCTGTAATTTTACTGCATCTCAGGTTTGGCTACAGAACTTCACATGCTATGCGTCTAAGAAGGATTTGATGTTGACATATTTGCCCATTGAAACTTTGTCAAACTATAAGTGGAGGATTTCAGTGGTGTCACGACTTCACTGACTTAAAAGCATCATTTAATTTAAGATTTTAATTTCAAAATTTGTCCGCACAGTGTATACAGAATGAAGTACTTGACCATATTGCAAAATACAACATAATATTAGCTTTCCTATGATCTAAACCATTAAAATTATGGCAGAACAGAGCTCAAGTTACCAAAAACAAATTTCATTTTAGTTTCATAATAATCTGTTTTGCAGGCAAGAAATACACTGAAAACGCTATACTCAGTTACACAAGCTGAATAAAACTTCTATCAACCAGATTTGATATTACAAATTCAGCCAAAAAAAGAAATGAAGCGTTTTGGAAAAGCGCCTTTCAAACGAATGCAATCTTTAGAGATTGTTAAGATGTCACACACTGAACTACAAAACACACACAATTGCACAAAACACAAAACACAAAACAGAAGTGGATTGTTTGATGTGCTCATTGAGATCAGAACTAAAGAAGGGGACAGAACAGGGATGCAAGATGTAGTTTACTAATAGATGTTAGTTTAAAGACTCCTCAAAGGTAGAATGCGCCTCGGGTACAAGTTTTTTTACAGTCAAACTTTTACAATACTTTTTATGGACTACTTTGGACCTTGTCCAGTAAATGAGGTTTTCATTGTATTGTTTTACTGAAAATCCAAAATCTGATTCCCCCAGTTAGTTGACACAAGTTATATAGCTGTTTCAAATATTAGTAAATTGTTCAATAATTTGCTTCACTAATCCCAAACTTTGCAGAGTAATCCCTAATTTTTATTCCTGATTTTGTAAGTAAATGGTTTTTAAGTTTTCTTGAGAAGAGTTTCAAAGGAAGTTTTCGTTTCCGAGGCGCATATTACCTTTAACCGAATCACAAGACATTTTAACCATTACATTTACCAATTACACTTAATGGGTTGGAGACAACAGATGTGAGGAGAGACAGAAGAGACACAGCCGTAGAAGCATGAACCCAAAGCAAACTCACCCCGTATGATACTAGCCGGACTATAGTCAAAGACGCCATCTCGGGAAGGTGTGGGCGTGCAACTGCCACTAGTCTGACGAGTTTTGCTGGGGCTATTAGGCAGTGGTCTGCCTGACATGTCTGATGGCAGGTAACATACGGCACCAGTAGAGGGGAGTAAACGGCAGAGCATGGATTTTTTTTTATAGAAGATAACAGGCATGCAGAAATTATAGGGAGGGGATTTGAAGGGGTGGGGAAAACATAAGCGGGTGGAGGTTGGGTAATATGAAGAAAATTTACAAGGTTTTGGTTGGGTTCAGGAAATACAGACAAATAGAGAGAAAGAGAGAGAGAATGAAAAGAAAGGTTAGGCCAACAAGCAAATAACATGAATTTATGAGATTCTAATTTTTCGAGTATCAAGCATATCATAATGAGTCTATCATGTCAAAGTGACAGTCCATAGATGAACTTTACACATCAGACAGCAAGCTTTCTTTCTTATTGGCATCTCACAGCCACATGGACTACTCTTTCAACCCCCTTTAATTTAGATGTGTGATAGGAAAATAAAAATTTCTTCAACACTAACCCATACTTGGGATTTCTACAGTCGATGTGGAATCCTGGAACATCTGACACAATGTTTCAGGGGTAATGTTCACCCTTGATACTCTTTAAACAGATCCATACTCACAATTGATAATGATTGATTTATGCCAGAGGCCCCCCCCCAAAAAAACCCCGATAAAACATGGTTATCATGTTTTCAGTTCAATTTGCTGACAGATCAGACAATTTGGCATGATGACAAGCAACTAACTGTAATCACACTCTCCACACCAACTACTGCAGACATTTTATTCTCCTTTTTGACATGGCGTATTATTGTTAAAAGATGACTCTGGCATGTCAGAAAGGAAAATGAAGCACAATGTAGTACATGCAATTACGCAGGTGGTAGTTCAACCTGAAGGATAGAGATAGCAGAAAATCAGCTGACGATGATTACATCATCTTTTGTAACCTCCCTCTCTAATAAATTAACGCATTTTTCAACAACATCCACCTGGTGCAGTAATTCAACACCTGGACACCTGTTAGTCAACCTATCACAACTTTTTTCTTCCGGTGGGAAGAAAGGTGTTCTGTGTACTTTTTTGAGAGACCTCTGAACACCAAGCAGAAACAGGAGACTTTCTAACCATGATCCCTTACATTTCTTGACGCTCACTTTGAAGGCAGGAATATCCTACATGAGCAGTCGAAAGTCTCACCTGCTTTCTTGTGTGAGAACAGTGCCCTCCCATGGTGAAAAGGGGAATTGAAATCAGACTGAGTGCATCCCATCACATCAGGGGCTTGTTTTGAACACTGAATGTGTGGAGATCTCTTCTGCAAAGATTCTGATCACCTGTATGCAAATGGCTCTGCCGGTACAGGTGCTTCTATGCATTGTAAATCTGCTAATGTTTCTAATGTAGCCAAACGTTATATTTGGAATGTGAAAGGATGGCATTCTTTTCCTTAACCAAAGAACAATTTGTGAATTTTGATGAAAAAGAGGTTTAACACAGAATTCCCTTTATGCAAAGTTCTGAACTGTGTGTCCCCATCATTTGCTGTCTAAAGCTGTCAGTGAACGCAATTCAAATTGCCTTGGCTTTTTCTCTATTGGGTGAGACTGAGCTTCAATGAATAATATTACTTGCAGTTGAAGATGGGGAATTTGAATCTGTTTGCCTAGTTTGTATCCATGACATACTCAACAAGTCATTGACAATGACATAGTCCCCACTTGAAATAGGGGAGTATTAGTCTTGATGGGGCAGGTAAATGTGGTCTTTAAGAAGTATCACTGGAGTGTATATGTTAAGATCTATGGGCACATAGGTCTATGTTGTTTTTCCCAATTTGAAACACATGAGGCATGTCTAAGTTATGGTTCTAAATCGGGAAAATAGATCAGACCTCTAGCTGTATTGGCCAGTTAAGAAATACATATGTGGATAATAAATGATGTCCAAGATGTGACATCTTAAGGTCTAATATCCTATCAAAATTGGAGGGTATAGAACTTGTGGTTACTGAGTTATGCATATATATGTATAATCAAGGTAAAAAGTCATCGAGGTCCCGTGACATTTTGAAAAAAAAATATATTGCTAATTAATCCTTATATGCCAAAAATCAGACATCTAGCTCAATTCGCTTGTCCAGAATTAGATATGTGCATAATCAATGAGGTAAAGCGTGTGTTGTCATAAGGTTGCCCATCCTACTAAATATAAAGGACATAGCACTTGTGGTTACTTATTTATTGACAAAAACGTATATTTTAGGTAAAAGGTCATAGAGGTCACATGACATTTGATCAAACAATTTCTATTCTATAGTTATCCCTATATACGAAAAATCAGACATCCAGCTCTATTGGCTTGCTCAGAATTAGATATGTGCATAATTAATGAGGTACAGTATGTGGCATCATAAGGTCTTCAATCATACTCAATATGAAGGTGAATGGGTGTACCACTTGTGGTTACTGAGTTATGGACTAATATGTATATTTTAGGTCAAAGGTCATGAGGTCACGTGACTTTTTGTCAAAAAAATTGTATTGCTAAGTTATCCCTATATACCAAAAATCAGACCTCTAGCTCTATTGGCTTGCTCAAAATTACATATGCACATAATTAATGAGGTACAATATGTGGCGTCATAAGGTGTCCCATCATACCATATATGAAGGATGTAGCAGTTGTGGTTACTGAGTTATGGACAAATATGTATATTTGAGGTCAAAGGTCACCGAGGTCACGTGACATTTTGTCAAAATATCTGAGATATCATCGTGAATGGAGGAACATGACCCAATCTATAAGCCCCCTGGACTTCATCCGTGGGGCTAAAAACTGTGTCACCGCATCCTTTTTGCTATATGAATATGATGAGAAAGTAAATTTTTATTTTACTTGGCCTTATACATGGGATTCTATGCAGAGCTGACTTATACATGGGAGTCTATGGACTGCCTTATACATGGGAGTCTATGGACTGACTTATACATGGGAGTCTATGGACTGCCTTATACATGGAAGTCTATGGACTGCCTTATTCATGGGAGTCTATGGACTGCCTTATACATGGGAGTCTATGGACAGCTGCCTTATACATGAGAGTCTATGGAGGTGGAAACTAAAAAGTCCTCTAACACGGCCAAATTTGATCGCATTGTGAAACAAATCGACGTGCATCTGTATGGGGTAGGGTACTATCCTTGTGCAAAGTTTGAAAGAAATTGACCAGGGCATGTCTGAGATATCTGTGTGAACGGACGGACGGACGGACATGACCCAATCTATAAGTCCCCCCGGACTTCGTCCGTGGGGACTAAAAAGCAACACAAAATGTTGATGCACAGTTTCCACACAGGAGACACAGAGATATGAATGCAATGTACCAAGAAAAAAAGGCTATTCTGGACTTAACATGCCCAACAAAGAAAACAAATATTAAACCACTCAGACATAGCGCATACTCAAACATAATATAAATATTAATTTCCATCTCAAAGACTTTCATATACACCTATGAACCATAGATTCCCTGCAGAAAATGCAGAATAACAAGGACCATGAACACATTTACTCTTGTTCAAATACATTTTGATATCTGCATTACAGTTTGTTTTCTGAAAAACTTGGACAAACTTTCAGATTCATCATGGTAGTATGTTCAGGACAGCAAATTTCTGAGTCAACCGTCAGTGTTTCATTTACTCCGACACATATATACCAGAATTTGTCTATGACTTTCCCACGTCTTTGTTGAGAGTTGAATGTTGTTTATCAGCATGTAGATGAGGGGACTGTGCTGCATAGAGTTTGGCAGTGGGAAAAAAATCTGCCAACACTTTACAACAATGGCAAGTATACATAATGAGATGAGATGGTCTGAACACAGCGTACAATCAGTGAAATTCTGAGCAAAGGAAATGTTTGCTCATTCAAATCTTTTTCAAATGTATTTGCCAATAATGATTTTAAATGGTCACACTGGATGGGAACTTACCATGTCCTCCAGACTGTCCCATAGTGGCCTTGTTGTGCTTTGCAACCAATTCCTGGTGGATGGGGAAGGAAAAGAACAGCAACAGCTCTGTATCATTGGAATGATTTGGAGCCTACGTACCATCGAAAATCTAGTTAAGTGAAATCCTTTCATTAATTTTCTACGCACCATTTAATGTAATTATGTGAATACTGAAATGCAAATCTATCCTCTCTTGTATAGTTGCTATTGTCCCTCGTCTTCCTTTGTTTCAAGTCAAACAAAAGCTGGAATTAGTTTCATTTGTATTTAGGAAAAGAGAATTTTGATTTCGTTAAGGTTCCAAGACAAGAAATTGACCTTTTTAATTAACAATTCTCTGATGATTAATAAGCTCAGAACCCCCTTTAATTGTTCATTTTCTGAAAGCCTAGGTATAGGGGAACAGTTTGGTAACAACAGTGTTACCATTGTTTACATAACTATCACATGACAAGTAATTTGCGTAACCTTTAAAAAATCGGTTTTCCCTGTTTTGTCTCAATTCTTCAAAATATCTGACGCAAATTATCTCGAATGCAAGCTGTCACAAAGCTCTTCCAAACAGCGTCTCAGATTTTTCATATCTTGCTTAGTTTTTTTGGAGCACAATTTTAAAGAAATCAACTAGGGTTAAATTCACTACTCTGGAAGTTTTTTGGCATAAAAATTGTTTTAGAAGGTTTAAAAAATTCTGAGACACACTTTAGAAGATCCTTAGGACAGTTTGCACTCACACAAATTTCAGCCACATATCTCAAAGCACTGAAACAAAACATAGGGAAAACCGATTTTTGAAATGTTATGCAAATTACCAGTCATGTGATAGTTATGTATACAATGGTGACACTATGGTAACCAAAATGACCCCCTATATCTAGGCTTTCTGAATATATATAATTTATGGGGGTTCTGAGCTTATTAACCACTAGAGAATTGTTAGCTTAAAAAGGTCAATTTCTTGTCTTGTACCCTTAATAGGTAAGTCAACCTCTTTCAGTCAATGTAGGAATTTTTGGCAATTTATTTGTATCAGCCCTATAACAGTACTTATCAGCCCTATAACAGTACACATCAGCCCTATAACAGTACTTATCAGCCCTATAACAGTACTTATCAGCCCTATAACAGTATGCAAGTACATATATAGGGGAACATACACCAGTACGTATCAGCCCTATACTACATGTAGTACGTATCAGCCCTATACTACATGTAGTACGTATCAGCCCTCTCCCTTGAAAGATTGAAGGGCTATCAACCATAACAATGTGGAATTTTCACAAACCTGTGATAATAACAGGACGAAAAATAAATGTACTACATCAATCAGTTGTCGTATTTCTTGTGATCATATCCACAGAAAAACAACATACTTGCCCAGTTCATTCATGAAAACACACACACCTAGACCTACCTCAAGCATTTGACTGTTATCAGCACCACCGATGACTAGATTAATGCTAGGGGCAGATATCGACCTCTCTCTGGGTAGTGTTGGCTTTGGTATCGTCTGAGGCTCCGACATTGCCGAATGCGACGACAGGGACATGTCCTCCATGGCCATGCCGGGGTCGTTCTGCTCGATGTCCGGTTCCAGATGAGCCGGTCCCCCAGTATCCCCACCCACGGTACCGTTCCTTTCAATACCCAACAACCTAAGTAAGGGAATATGCACACTGTTGGAAGGTGAGTACTTTTTGCAATAAGGAAGACCCGGAAAGTAATACGTGACTGTTGAAACAAGACAGGGTTAGTCGGTGCAGTGTGTTCAGAGTGTAGCTCGAGATAGACAGACAGAAAGCTGTGTATAAAGTGGTCATTCTTTCATATTAGCATATACTGTGTGTTTTTTCCATGAATGGACATTGCCGATTTCATGTCATGAGGTTAGCAAGAATGGAGAAATCAAGAATTATCATGATAAATGTTAGCATGAGAAATTTGGTGATGGTTAGGTGTTTCTGTTGAATGAGAGGTCAGAGGTTAAATTTATTGGCAGCACATTGTGAAGTTATATTGAGATTTGTGATGTTTACAACTACATGTATGGTTCCACTCCACATTCCTTTATTTATTAATGTTTTCATCTATTTATTTATTTATTCATTCTATCAATCATCTGATAGGTGGAAGCTCTGTTATTGGATAAGGTACTAGATTACTTCTGGGTACTGGCAGGAAGCAATGAGAAATCAAGTGCCCTGCTCAAGAAGCACAACACCATGGTGATGACCTAGTCTTGACCTCCCAACCATCCTATGATCATGACCCTGGGTATCCTGGGTCACACCTGGGTCAGTGAATCTAATACACTGGTCCATGTATGAACTACGATGACATCTCCTCAGTACTTTTGAAAAAATAATTTTATGTGATAGGTGGAAGCTCTGTTATTGGATAAGGTACTAGATTACTTCTGGGTACTGGCAGGAAGCAATGAGAAATCAAGTGCCCTGCTCAAGAAGCACAACACCATGGTGATGACCTAGTCTTGACCTCCCAACCATCCTATGATCATGACCCTGGGTATCCTGGGTCACACCTGGGTCAGTGAATCTAATACACTGGTCCGTGTATGAACTACGATGACATCTCCTCAGTACTTTTGAAAAAAGAATTTTAATGGAACAAGAACTGACATCTCCATTGAAAAGAATTGTCAGTTTGTTTCCGGTCAATATTCATAAGAATTTTGGTTTTAAATGAGGTAAAAATGTTGCACTGTGGACACTTAGTTTCAACAATTAATGCAACTTGTTGGTTTTGCTGCAATGCCATTATGTTACAGTACAACAATCAAACATGGCAATGCAAATGTTTGTGGCAGCAGCACACAATTTCAAATGACACACATGGGAGGAAGCAACTGTGTCACAGTTCACAGTGCAGCAGACAACAATCATGAAGATTTAGTTTGTTCATCTTGCCAGACATCTACCTTATTACAGCTACAACTGATACTCTTGAAAGGCACTACCAGTATATTGATGTTTCAAATGTACCAACACTTCAACTTTCTCTAAGCTTTAGAAATACAGCTTTCTGATGGGGCTTTTTTTTGAAGGATCACTTCAAAGAATTGGCTTTACAAATGACACTGAACAATGCAATCAACATTCAGAGAAAATGTCAGTCAATCACTGTATATTGATAAAAAACAACAGGGTAGGGGGAAAAATATTTGAGCGCTACTACCGGTATTTGTAAACAAATTAGAGGAAATGGGTATGTTGATCATTGTCTATTTAAACATGTTTTTGGTGAGACCAATAATCTATGACTACTCTGGTGAGGCACTCAAAAAATGAGGAGTGTGTTCTCTTTTTGGTGTGAAGTTAGTGACAGACTTCTATACACATACACGCATACATAACACGCACACACACAAGTACACACATTGTACGCATAATAGTCATACTATCCACATGCTTATATCCACACACTGATGTAAAGCATGCCACCATCAGGGATTGAAAAATTCACATGCAAGTTAATGAAAGAAATGAAATGAATGACAAGCTTAAAGAAAATGAACAAGGAGAAATCAACAAGCAGGAAAATATGTCTCCTTTTCTTTTTTCCGGGGTCTCCCTTATTGCCAGCTTGATAATATTTCTTAATCGTAACCTACCAATATCGGCAAACCTCAGGTTTCCCAACATTGCGTAAAAGAAAATATGCCCATAACACATCTGTAAGAACGACTGAAACATTAATCATGCAAAAATAAACTCAACATGAAAAATATACAAACATGGTCTATAATCGACAAAATGAAATGAAGGGGGGGGGGAAATAAATAATTATTGAGAAAAAATTGTAATATCATGCAATACATGGGATTCTTCTTATCAGATAAAGGATTTAAAAAAAATTGGGAAGCATGCAAATGTATCCTTCATCCCCACGATAAAATGACTGTATTTTACCTGTCCTGGGTAAAGATTGGATGACTATACACTTTTAAATAATTATAAGTTCCTCTATTGAATCTTCTGAAATCCAAAAAAGACACATGACTGGAATGTTGGAACTGAGCTCACAAGTCTTTCCAGCGAGTTTGTATCAAAAGTGAGTGGCAATGTTGGATGCAAGTATCAAGACTGTATTAATTTGACATCTGCAAGAATTTTTTTTCGGGGGCGCAGTCTTTAAAGTGACAGAAGTTGCTGTCTTTTCACGTCATTTTGATTATTTTTGTTTCATATGAGCATCTATTCACTGAAACATGCCAAATTATCACTTGTTTCATCTGTGCTCCCTCCCTCCAAGCTTGTTCGTAGGTAAATGCTTCCATGACATACCAGAAATTATGTCATTAGCATATTTACATATTATGCATATACGCAAGGTGTGAGTAGTGCTCTGCTGATTCTTAATTCAGCACGTTTCAGTGACCAGAACAGCATAAACAAAATTCAAACACGAAACAAAAATAACTGGGATAAAAATTTGAAAAGATAGTGACTTTGTCCCTTTAAGGTATACAGGTTGAAAAGTGCTGCCATATCTAAGAGATAGTTCTCAATAGAAATGTAATTCTTGTACGGTGATAGATTGAGCTTCAAGAGTGCATGTCACGAAATGCTCTCCTTTTGTTACCACAATCACGCCAGCCGCACCCCATTAAAGTGGTGGCCATGTGGCACTGTGCCAGTGAGTGTGCCGATATCCCAGTATACACGGAGTAGGCAAGAAGAAAGAACCATGACAACTACTTTTCCCCATCAGAAAATTTGTACCTCAGTACAGTCGACATGCTTGTGCTGTCTCTTTGCCAATGCATGCATATTCAATGTTTGGATTTCAGAAGACCCTTGCAAAGCCTCAGACTACCGGGACAGACAAGACTTGCAAAACTGGGTGAAAAATACTGTCTGTCAGAATAATTGTTTATTCTGTGAGCACTAGGCATTTTTGCTTTTTTATCACTACCAAGAATACCATAAAGTTGAGAAATGACGCAGTCTGAATCCACTCTCAATATACAAGTCAATACCGAGTAAGACAGAGTGATTTGAGAGGTTGCAAAGTTGAGAATTTATCTCAAGGAGACTGATAATCTTCTCTGAGATCTCTGAGCTTACTTTCATTCCATGCTTAAAACCTAGATGGGAAGTGGTATTACAGAATCAAGGCATACCAAAGAGTATTGATGTACTTTAGCATACCTAGTGATACAAACCGCACCCAACTTAGAAATTCTAGCCCTGTGGCATTTAACAAAGTGTATAATCTAAACAAATTTTCCCTTTAAACCACGAGCACATGCTGAACTAGAAGACAAGTACATACATCCTCATACAGAAATTGAATATATAAAAGAAAAGTTGAAAACGTTTTTTGAAAGGCTCAGGATGTGAAATGAAATTTTCACAACATTTTTGCACTAGACCTTATCTGTGCAATGAATACTTTTCTTCACCATCATCATGGACTTTCTCACTTTGGCCATAGAGGGCGATAATTGTGAAAACGAGCTCCATCAGGTTGGAGGGGACAGAGAATTTTTCTATGCTGCAGTAACACAGTGTTCAAATATATTACAGGGAGAAGTGGTTATTATCATATCATGGATGGAAAAACTCAAATTCAAAATGTTAAGATCTATTCTTTGCCAGAAAAACTGAAACTGTAGATAAATTATAATAGTTAGCAACTTACATTTTGTAAAAATTGTCTGACACGCAGAGAGCTGGAACACCCTGAGCACACCGCTGATGGAACTTGTAGCCACATGTCTGACATTTGAAGCCATGGAAGAGGAGACGGCGACAACTGTCACAGAAAGCTAGGGTGAAAAATGTTTTGCGTACCTGGCAGGAAACAAAAGAGACAAGGCTGTTGTTAAAAATGTACTAGGTAACACCTAGCAGGGGAATCAATGTCAATTTACGTCACCTCTTTGCTATTGAATCGTCTGATAAAATACTCTTGTCCTTTCAGAAGCTCTTGTTCCAAAATTTACCAGGAATAAAAGCGCGAATAAGCTAACTATCTCTCCCTTTGGAGGTTGACTCCAGCTAAAATCTTATGTGTATGATTGGACTCCAATGGCTTGGGTACAGGAAATCTACATGATATTCAGCAAAAGAATTTTTAAGTTGTGCTGGAAGTGATATTGTCACTGTGATTTGTCTGTTTAAGGTGATCTAGGGTACAGTGTAAGTGTTTCATTATCATACAAAAAAACCCTGAAAATCAGGATGACAACTTGCCGAAAAAGGATGCAAAAGTCAAGTATGGAAAAAAACAGACAGATCACTGTCAAAAAGACATACAAAACAACGCCTATGAAGTGACTACTAAAACTTATCATTTATCCTGCTGATTGTTCAATACTTACAAAATTATGTGATATACTGCTGGTTGCTTGGAAACTCTCATGGACTTCCACGACGAGCTGTAAGAGAAATGAAATGACCAACAAACATTCAATGACATTCACTTCCAACTGTCAAGGACAGGATCAAGGAAATGGAAATGGCAGAAAGCGGTTCGGTAACAAATGTGTTGTATGGGACGGCGCTGTGGTTGAGATAGAAAAATGAAGACATCAGAACAGAGCAACAGTTACTATGTATATGAATACCCTTTTTCATCAGCTGAGTCGACAATAAGGTACAACTTCAGCTCATTCATAATTTAAAACGCAATGTTCGTTCTAGCCAAACCAAAGTGCGTAAGTTCTTTTACAGTAATCTTGGGGGTTTTGATGTGAGGCAGAGGTAAAGAGCAAATCACGTATGCAAGTAACGTTTATCTAAGTCAGTATTGCACATGCTGTAAGGAAGTGAAAGTCCTGGATGAGATCACTTTAATTTACATAGTGTTCGAGTAAAAAAATCTAAGGTTAACAACCGAGAAGGGGGAAGTCCTTTTTCACTTGACCAGAGTCCAAAAATACTGATATATCTGTATATTACTTCCTTGTTAGAGCATTCACCTTGGTATATCAGATTGCTATTACACTGCACGCTCCGTCAGTGCCAACTTTTGGTGCAGTTTCTAGCATTTTTGCTCACTCTGTGCGAAAATAGTTTCTCACTCAACTCTCATCATCATGTTGAAATGTCTAACGTCCTATTTGTCAACACAGCTTGTAGGTGCGTGTTGTCTAATTGTATTGATCACAACTGAATTTCAGATGAAAATAGAATTCACATTGTCAACAGTGACATTGTGTACTCTATACAATGCATAGTGTTGGCAAAGGGAATAATTGCATTTCAATAATCAGGGTCCATACACACAAACTCACTTAAAATTCAAGAACTTTCAAGGATTTTTTCAGCCATTTTCAATGACTTTTGAATTCAAAAATACCATTTTCCAGGTAACATTTTAAAGATACATCATTTTCTATACATCATTTTATGTATCATTTTTACGTCATCATGACCAATTGTTTCCTAATTTTTGAACATTTTGGGAGGCATGTCAATTTTCTAAGATTTTACTGGACTCAATTTCATTTTTATAAGGACTTTTGGAGGGCTTTCAAGGAGGCTTTGAAATTCAAAGACTTGACGAGGCGTACAGACCTGAATTATATCATGCTGTGGACAGTAGTAACTTTAGTGACTGAGTATAATGGTTTAAAACTGTATCCAGATAATATATCACTTTTCATAAAACATAAAATAATTCAGCTGAGATATTGCTGAGACTGGAACGAGGAACACCAACTACAAAAGTAACCCACGTCAACCAACCAGTAATGCAAGAATTCACATGCAAGAAAACGCACAAGCGAGAGATGTAGCACCGAATTTATCCAGCAATATGTATCACCCGATATATTACACTCTATTATTAAACCAGGTCACTTGAGGTTTTTTTGTGTGTTTTGAGCAAGGTCGTTGACAGGTCCCTACCCCTAAGGGCTGTCCTAGAATGTCCTTTATAAAGTCCTGCATACTACCCAGTCATCTTTATTTATACCGACTGTACTCAAAAGGACGTACAGGGACTTCACAATGCTCAGTTTCTTCTCTTGATGTTCATCTAACTTTATCCCTAAAGGGAAAGGCGTTGAATATTGCCCGATATCTTTCACAGCCTGCAGTGACCTCTTGATAGGGTTCACTGAAATTCCAACGCGGCCATTCTATATGAAAGACACCGAACCCAGGAAATGTGCCGGCTTACTCCCAAATTGGCAATGAAAGCAGTCTGCAGTTTTCCTTTCAACACATTAAAAGAAATGCTTTCTATTCATTCCATACCATTTGAGAAGATATAGTCACTCATAAAATTTTGAGAATATGTGAATTTTACAACTTCGTGAGGGTCGCCCAAGTTTTGAAAATCTCACACAAAACACAGGAAATTTGTATCACGTATGAGTACGGATAGTTTTCAATCGGATGAGTGTTCATCAGTGATGTTCAAACTGTCCAATAACTTATACAAATAATTTTGTCTTCAGCAGATATTTGAAAAGTCTGATATTTGGAACCAAATGAATATCACTGTGAGTATGCATGCATGTATGTATGCAGATGTATATATGTCTGTATGTGTGTTTACATATATATATATATATATATATATATATATATATATATATATATATATGCACATACATGTATATGCATACATGCACAAATATGCGTATATACATATATATATATATATATATATATATATATATATATATATATATATATATATATATACATATATATATGAGGGTTGCCCACATTTTTTAAATATATACTATATATAATACATATAACACACACACACACACACACACACACACACACACATATACTGCAGAGCAGAGCAGCTTGTCATTTATGTGCATATTTACATTATTGCTGCTACATGTCTTGAAGCAAAAGAAACCTGTGCATGTCCTCACTGTAGACTATTCAAAGGATATTAAAACATGAATACGCTAACTCCTGGAGCACAGTGTATCAGGTAAATTTATCATCCTTGGAGTAAAAATGTCACATTATCACTGATGATCAGTCCCACAGGATGACTTTACTCAAGCTACTCTGTGAAACAGAGATTTTTAATTGGAGTCGACCTCTGATTGACATTCAGGCTGGGTATTAGTAGGTGTGCAAAAATACGGTGTGGAGATTGTGCCGGCCCATTGGGAATGCTTACAGGGTGAAGAATTGGCAAGGGGTTGTGCTGACACACGTGGACTGACATGTAGAGGTAAGTCAACAGAGCAACAATAAAGTCATTACTGAAACCAAAACCATTGCCCCCACCACCACAAGAACAACAACAACAAAAACGACAATAAAAACAACAACAATAACAATAATAATAATAATAATAATAATAATGAATATTGTGTTTCATCTTTATCATAGGAGGAGTGGCACTGTCTGGAGAAGCAAGACTGTTATGGAAGTATAGTTTGAATTGAAAGATATAACAGCAGTCTCTCTCACTAACCTCTTCCTCTTCAAGCCAAAGGATTTCCATGTCCCAGTCCACCGGCACTCGGGATTCTTTCCTGTAGACAAGGCAAGTGTCTGGGGAGTAGCCCCGCCTTGACATGGCCTTGAATAGCGACTCACGAAGAGTGAAGCCCTTTCTCGCAACGATCTTTTTCAAAATGCAAATGAAAAAGAGAGAAAAGATGGATATTGTCAAAATTATAATACCTTCAGTTTGACAGGATGACCTGCCATACTGGTCGCAGAATACGATGGCTCGACAGATGAACTACACTTTTGCATCTTGACATGTTTCATTCCGATTTTTGAATCTAGCACCTGCCCACAAAAGTTCACAAAATTTAAGTGACATAGTTTAGCAAAAGGGGCAGATTTTATTGGATTCATTTGAGAGCAAATGGCCAGCTTGTTTGCTTTGGAGATGAAAACATTGTATTTATAACAATATTAGGGAAAAATTCTGCAAGATGACAGACAAGTGTAATTAAATGTTTGGGGTTTTAAATGTCCCTTAGATCTAATGTTTGCCCGTTTTAATGACTTTTCAATCATGCGTAATGGAAAATACATTATCCGGCAAACTCTTTAAACACAGCATTTTATCATAGGACCAATGATTTTACACAACAAGGATTGTATAATAACTGTAACAGATGTATATAACAAGGGAAATATGCACACGTTTGCAAAAAAACAGCACACACAAATTAATGAAAGAGTTGCAAGAGAGTCAATAAATTTGTGACAGTAAACTTTTCCACCATGTTCACACTCACCGTAGTTCTCTGCTGGTTTGGCAGCCACACTCGGACCAGGTTACTGTGCGGTGACTTGGGCACCGTCGCTTTAGTTGCTGGGACTGGCAAGGGTGAAGGCTGAGGTGATGGCGAGGTGCGGCCATTGCTCATGCGATCTACCAGATCGTCTTTTTTCTGTTGGAGACTGCTAAGCTTCTCTGTGAGCTCGGTGTACTCCTGAAATATAAACAGCCAAAAATTTGAAACATGAATAAGACATGCAGCAAATGACATGTCGAAATGTTCCGTGGGCTATCATTCTGGAAAGCATCTATTGATACACATACAGTGTGCATGTAATCACATGCAAATAACTTACAATAAAGTGAAATACTGTCATGATATGTACCAATCCCATCACACTCCTATCACAGATATTTTTAGTATGAGACATTTTACTATTTTTGGAGAACAATCCATGTTTCTAAAGAAAGTAATAAATGTAATGATCATCAAATATTAGTGTTTTTTGTTCTGATTAGGTTCCTATTGGCCATCCGGAACTTATCAGGGTGTGGTTATAATTGTTGTCTATTCAGATTTCACACTACTGCTTTGTATGACCAATGATTGTAAGGACTTTGAAAACTCAGATTGCAAGTTCAATGTCACTATCATTTAGAAGTGATTGCTTTCTTCTATTAAAGTGTTGAAGCTCTATTTTCAACGGCATGTCTAATCCCCTGCTTGAGTTTCCCACTTTTTTAAGGTACACCACAATCAAGTTACAATTTGTTGTGTCATATAAAGACAGACACCAAAACTTTTTATACAACAACGAAACTCCATTGGCAACAGAACCAGATGCTAAAACAATGAACGCTTCTTAACATTCAAAAGGCTGATATTCATATCCTGGAAAGTTTTTCAGATTGTGCATTTTCGTCACGTCTCTGCGTCAGTGTCAGCCAGGGCAGATGCTGCCCATGATGGATCTGTCTGCCCTTTACCTGTCTGTCACAGATGAAATTTACAAGTTTTAAAGTAGTATTGATTGGTGGCTATTTTCAGGAGGTAACGTCGCTTAAACAATATTAATTGTCTCCGCAAACGATGTCACATGTGGCGCTTGCACTGATCACAGGTGTTAGGGGATGACAAAATAAACCTGGCAGGCACTGATTGATTGAGGATAAAAGGCAAAGCAGTTTTCAAACTGGGTAACAATGATGCATGAAGTGAAAGAAACTTCGAGCAGTTTTTATATAATTGTCATAATCTCTGTCAATATCACTGTTTCTTCCTGCAAGATATCGCACATATAATGTGAATTTAAATGAGCAAACCCAGCGGATGAATTGACTCTGGCGTGCCATATTGAACAGATGACAATCTGCATTTATTCAGATGTGGTATGTACATCGGGGACTCTGAAGTCATGAAAAGGTTCATACAAAGTCTACAAATTATGCTTCAAAAAAATGGGAAAAGGATGTAATGGATGTATGATGGGCGATTTCCTTCTTTGTCGTGTCAAACAAGTCCAACTACATCCACTCCCAGACACCTCTATCATGAAAATTTCAAAGTAGTACAAACAACAATTTGTGAAGAAATTTAAGTTAAATAAATGACTTCAAATGACTAAATACAAAAAGAATATTTAACAACTCAATCACTATTTTATTCAGCTAAGTATTGTTGTTTTTTGAAAACCTACATATCTGCTATTATCATCAAATCAATATGACTATAATGTCATAAGATACTTCGTATATGATGAGTATAAATCTTTACTGGACCAAAATGGCAAAAATTCTGAAACATGATTATGACATCACAAAAAAAAAAATGAGTGAGATCATTGAACTTGACAAAAATAAAACATTTTGACCAGTACCTTTTAAAAAGTTGTCGGTTGAATTCCCACCAACAACTATCTGATAGCCCCCTCCCTTTCTATCTTTGAAGAGGAGTAAAACTTGTGTAAAATCATGATATTTCATCTTGCAAAATCTGGACTTCAAAAATTGCTGGGGAGTAACATACTTGCCAAAAGAGCACAAAATGGGATGAAGCGTATTTTTCTTTTAAAATATTACAGGCAAGAAAATAACTAAAGTAGAATGACAGTATTTGAAGTGTTATCCTGATTGTCTGTGAAATGTGTACAGTCAGTATTACCGATTGCAACAAATGAAATTCAAATCAATAGGTCGTCATAAGGTGATTGCTGGGTAGAGGGGGTTCATTCATAACCATTTCTCTGTTAAATGAAAGCTATTTCTCCCCTTCTCATCATTGAATGATGCTGCCCTGACAGTTCAATACTTCAGGCAAACAAGTCATCGTTGATGACACAGTCCCCACTTGTTAATGGGTATTTTGATTACAGGTCCTCAGAGAGGATAGAGTCCTCTTCATTAGGTCTGTGATAAAAATACTTTTGAATGAATTTGCTTGATACATGTCTGAGTTATGGTTCAGGACATGAAAAAATCGTAAAAAATGGTCGCACAGTGGCCATATTGGATCGCATCACAAAACAAATTGATGTGCATAGCTATAACATTGGTCGATGTCCTTGTACCAACTTTGAATAAAATTGGTTGAAACATGCGGATATGCCTGAGAAATGGCTCTGTACATGAAAAAATCGTAATAAAATGGCCGCCTGGTGGCCATATTGGATCGTATCACAAAACAGATTGACGTGCATATGTATGACATAGGTCAATGTCCTTGTACCAACTTTGAATAAAATCGGTTGAGATATGCCCGAGTTATGGCTCTGTACATGAAAAAATCGTAATAAAATGGCCGTAGAGCGGCCATTTTGGATCGTATCACAAAACAAATTGACGTGCACAGCTATGACATTTGTCAATAACCTTGTACCAACTTTGAATAAAATCAGTTGAAACGTGCCTGAGTAATGGCTCTGTACATGAAAAAAATTGTAATAAAATGGCCGCCTGGCGGCCATATTGGATCGTATCACAAAACAAATTGACATGCATATCTATGACATTGGTCAATGTCCTTGTACCAACTTTGAATAAAATCGGTTGGAACATGCCTGAGTAATGGCTCTGTACATGAAAAAATCGTAATAAAATGGCCGCCTGGCGGCCATATTGGATCGTATTACAAAACAAATTGACGTGCATATCTATGACATTGGTCAATGTCCTTGTACCAACTTTGAATAAAATCGGTTGGAACATGCCTGAGTAATGGCTCTGTACATGAAAAAATCGTAATAAAATGGCCGCCTGGCGGCCATATTGGATCGCATCACAAAACAAATTGACGTGCATCTGTATGACATATGAAGTAATCCTTGTACCAAGTTTGAATGAAATCGCTCCAGGCATCTCTGAGATATCTGCGTGAACGGACGGACGCACGGACGGACGCACGCACGCACGCACGGACGGACATGACCAAACCTATAAGTCCCCCCGGACGGTGTCCGTGGGGACTTCAGGCAAATAATGCATACCGGTAACACTGCTCCCATGACAAAGTACACCTGACATGTTCAACTGCAGTTCTCACAGACATCACGACGCTTACACACGCCCGATCAGATCAACAGCAACATTTTCTCTGCTTTCTGAATACCGTTCTATTTTTTCCCTGCCAGGATTTCTGTACTTTATCTCCGCTGGGTGGCAAGGACCAAATTATGTCATAAATTCTCCTTCTATGTCACAGCCTACTGCATGATCCAGAATTGCCATGACACCGGCCATTAAAAGTATCCACATATGTTAGTCTATCTTGGTATTTCCAAACCACTTCAACCTGTCCTCCGGAGTACAAATTTATCGCCGGTATAATTTTATCTCGCTGGTGCTAATTATAGCAACACTAATGAAAAACTATCTTTGAGAGGCCTGGTGGGAGACAGACCTCATTAGCATAATACCGTGACTTCCATGTCAGCGGCAGCACGTCCTTCGATCCGTTATCCCACTTTCACATTCCCGTTTCTGATAACAAAGAAATTGTTGGAAATGCCATTTTAAGTACGTGCAATAATGTGGCACCTGCCCCCCAGACGACCTCTTCTATATTTAGGCCAGAGCAGCTAGAGCTAGCCTAGACCTGATTTCCAATTACGAGGTTATTTTTATAACCTCACTGTAATAGTAGGAAGAATTTTATCCCAACTGAACTGAAAACAGAAAATTGCATCTCATGTGGCATAATTGGCCATAAGTCTGGTCCTGTACCCTGCATTTCACTTTATTATCCTGTTCAGATTGCATAGATGGCAGTTTGTCTTTTGAAATCATTTCTGTGCGAGGGTGATTTCTAAAACTGCGATGTGCCAAATGCATATTTAAAATTCAAGGTGCCTCTCTAAGCAGAGCACTGCGTAGCTACATGCTGAAAAGAGATGTTTCATACATATTTTATTGCCAGATAAAACAATACAATACACAGGGAACATGTGCTATAAAATGTTAAAATTGAATCAGCATGTCCTGGGAATTAAAGGGATCTGAATCGAATGAGGCTGTTTCTGAGGAGATGTTTTGTGAAAAATGAAGAGAGAACTGTTCTGTTACACACAGGATTTCTTCTACGTTTTTGATTTACCTACAGGCATTCACAATTCGTGACTTTGCATTTTGGCTGCTTACTGTATTTTCAAAATTTTGGTGAGAAAACGTACTGTGTAGAACAGATAGTTAACGTTTCTCTGATGACAATTTGTGCTGTAGAATGTCATGTAATGTCAAGGTTCTGTGTATCCCTGTTTTTGAAGGCTAATAATACATTTTGATGATTTTTTTTGACTGTTTTTGTTTTTTATGTAATTTCAAATTCTTGTTCTACTCCCCATTGCATGTTGAAACAACTACAGTACTTTTCGGCTTGTTAATACAGCGTCTATAGTGTAAAAATGCACTGTTAGTGTTACTGTATACATTTGAATTCCAGTCCGGACTAGAATTCACTTTTCAACAATATCAATGCAGTTTATTCTTGTACTCATGTTCTGACAAGTGAATTCTGGTCCCTATTAGAACACACCTTGGGCACAGATATTCCGGCTTTCAAATTTTATCAATTCTCTTCTGATCAAGCACTTGTGCGGGGTCTCATTTTAAAGCTCTTGGTGTAAGAAAAGTATCCACCGTCTTAGTGTTTTGAAATATAAAATTTTATTTTTCCCCATAGAGTTAACACAGGGATGGCGGCCCTTTAGAATTTCAAATATCAGGGAATCATGGGTAATTTGTTTCTCTAGTACCAAATTTTGCATGGAAACTACTGATTTTTATTGTTGTTTTGGTAAGCTAATGGTTGAAAGTTTCATTAAGGAAAGTTTGAGCAAGTTTAAGTCCTTCACTTTTGAGGCGCACACTACCTTGAATAGTGCTGATCGCAAGGGACGTCACTTTTCTCTCATTAATATGCAGAAATAAATATTTGTCCGCATTTTCCGCATAAACTATGAAAATAAAACCTGCTAGTGTTACAATGGCTACAAAAAATCACACTAATTCATATGAATTTATGGTTTAGACTACAAGCCTTGGAACAGGAGCTGTGATGATGTAATAATGATGTCAGGTGTTGTCAACTGGGCTTGTCAGCAGACAGTCTTGTGACTTGCCAACAGCCTGTCAGGACACCAACTCACCTGTCGAGGGACTACCGAGCTAATTGAGAACTGCAAAATGACTTTTCTGGCCGTTCACATGAACATAGTACTGTGGTATTGGGTAAGAAGAGAATGATGAGCCAAAACTCTCACAGAGCAAATTTCAAATCACCCATTCCACTGTGCTACACAGCATTTAAATTCTTTACTCTTTTCATAACTGCACACCGGAATACTTTATACTTCAATGAAAAATTACCATCTGTGGCAGGGGGCATGCAAACTTTGAAAAGCCACATCTTGGTTTTATTTTTAACATTTGCACGTGCATACGACCGAACGACCAAGATTTGTTGATGACTGATGGTCAAGCCATGGGGCAATGAACAGGATGGTAGTTATGCAAACACAATCACCAATGATATTCTGTTTAAGGTAGAATGCACCTCGGGGACAGACATTCGGACTCTCAAACTTTTACAATTCTCTTCTGATATACCACATGTTGGAGTTCATTTTAAAGCTCTTGGTGAAAGAAAACTTTTCACCAGCTTAGTTTTTCGAAATTCGAAAATTTTTATTTTTCTCCATAGTGTTAACACAGGGATGGTGGCCATTTTGAATTTCTAATATGGGTAAATCTTGGGTAATTTGTTTCTCTAGTACCAAAATTTGCACGGTGACCCCCTATTTTTATTCTTGATTTTGAAAGAGAATGATTGAAAGATTTGTTAAGGAAAGTTAGAGCAACAGTTTAAGTCTTTCACTTTCGAGGTGCATAATACCTTAATATAAATTTTATTTCAATGTAGGAATGATCTGAAACGATGTTGATGCAAATTTGCAATTTTCTTTGTAGTAATATGTTTGGTTAGCTTCAAACGGACAATGTTGCCGGCGCCTGTAGATATTTTGTGAATGTTACATCCTCTGAGATGTAAGATCAAGTTCTGCACCTTTACACATAAACTTCCTACTGGGGTGTCAACCTAAGTGGCAAAACACTGAGCAGGTAGAGAAAGATGAATCAGACGTAACAAGGGCTACGGCTACGGGTTGCTGTAGCATGCCAAAAGCCTTGGTGAAGAGTTCAGTTTACATTTGACAAGCTTCATATCGTGATTCGCCATTGTCTGAGTTGATGCATGATTTACTTGAAAGTATTCCATTTTTCTCGCGTCATTACAAAAATATGCTGAAAGACATGACTTTGTACCTTAAATTATTTGCCTGGTTTCAAAAAACAAACAAGACGCAATCACGTTCACTAGGATTGTCTCCCACTTTGGTGGCCGCTCACAACATCCCCAACAGCTATGACATCACTGTCACCATGGTAACAGACTAAACCGCTGGTGATCAGTGGCATTACATCAGAGGTAAACAACCTGAGCAGAGGCTTAGTCAGGTATGTAGGTTACCATCCTTGATGGAACTGGGCACTCCTGACGTCAATGCGCCAGACGAGAGGAGAGTGCCCGGGAAACTGTAATCTAAACCTGCTACGTAAACTGTAAACTATAAGCCACAACTGACGGTACAGAAACAGAATCAACAATGGGTTCAGACTTCGGTTACAGATGTGTCTAAAGAGTTTGTTTGTTTGTTTCAATTTTGGGTGGGCGGAGGGGCAAAAAGGAACATCTCAGATTTCCTTTGGCCAACCTTTGGCAGTGTCATGGAAAAGAAACTAAAACCCACAAAACGTAAGAACAAGCATTTCAATACAACCCACACAATCTGCTTTTCATTTATTTTTTAAAAAAAAAGAGGGGTGCTTTTCATCCTTCTGTACTCCAGACACTCCTTCACCTTTGTAAATACCTGTGTGTACAGTTCCCTTAATAATGTGAAATATCTACTGCAGGTGGGGGCAGTTTTGCTGTATTTGGACATGGTATGTCTCCTTCTCTGTGGTGTTGCCGTACGACACCATGCTTGGCTTCCTTGCTAAAACTATGTTTTGGTACGGTTTGCTTACTTTGTGAGTGTATTTTGCCTGAACATTGTTTTTCCTTGTGTTGCCTAGCACCTCATATAATGTAACTGCTCTCAAGTATACCACCGCCTGTCTCAAAATACCATACATAAACGAGAGCATACCGATCTTCAAAAAGTGTATTACTATTACCCACACAGCAAAACTGCCACAGGGTTGATTCTACTGTGGCTAACCCTTGCGACTGACATACCTGGGTGTTCTGTAATTTTGACAGCATATTCAACAAAATTTGTGTCAGTTCATATTGATTGAAGCAAAAAAAACCAGTTGAGCACAATATTCTGAAGACAGACTTTAAATTCCAGTGATGTTGCAAATTGAACCCAGGAAGTCTTTATAACCAGCCCTATTTCACGTCATTCTACCACTATGGTCATAGAAAGGAACGGGACTCTATTTGCAGGCCATACCATACAATGTGAGTTCCTCAACTGACTGGGTCAGTTTTGTGATCAGATATTCTGTACTGGGCCAAGATGATACTCCTATTGCTAAACACACGGCAAGCCCTCCTAACTGCCAAATCATTGGTGTGATCTGTTCCAGTGGAAGCAAATAATACTGACAGTCTCCTGTGGGTAAATTCTATTAGTCTGACATCTGTCTGCAATGTGATTCAGCATTGGTGGTGTGCGATTCCCTGTCTTGGGAAAGGGTGAACCACTTTATACTAGGGGAGTTATCTCTTCTGATCCAGAAGGGATTCTCAAGGAAGGTGACACTGAGGGGAGATTGTGTAAACGTATAGAACAAACACCTTGTTGACTACCACAGCATTAATTAATAGTAGATGTGTCGTGATTTTCAGTGCTTCATTGTGACATGGTTTCCAGTGCTTCATATTTCTCTGCAATGTGTGAGACGCTATCTTTCAGCAAGGTGACACCACATGAGTCTTGTACCTACGCGTTGACTCCTTGTACAATCTCCAGGGGGTCTTAAATTTTAATTTACCTGTATTTGGCATGAATATCTGCCCTGCAAAACAGAATTTGACGTGTGTTGGTAGGTGGTTTGTTGTTTGGTCGATCCTGTGTGGGGGGACTGCCACCATGACTGATGGCTACATTGACAACATTGAGGTGGCTCACTGACTACGGCAATAGAAAGTGTGTTAAAGCTCATGAGAGAGTAGAAATCGGACCTATGATTCTGCCCATTCCACTGCAGGTATAGTGGAACAAAACATGCTGTCATTGTCAATGGCAAATTTGGCAATTGCAAGGTTAGATTTGTCGAATCAAAATTGAAGTGTTCACATATCAAAGTAAGAATTTCTGAGATCTTTTCTCATCGCAAGGATTTTGGAAATCAAAGGTATACTGTCACCTGTTCCAATTTTGCCACAGTTACCATGGAAAGAGAAAATCTAACCAATCACAGATTTTAAGCGGGTGGCCGCTTTTTAAAAACAGCACCCTCACATGGGCATTTTGCATACCAGGAAACGCCCCTTTGACCATATATGGGCATATTTAGATTACAGGTGACTGTATACCTTTAAGTGCACCGAAAATGACAACTGGAAATTAATGAAACTAAAAATGCTCATTTGCTTGAAAATTATTTTGTAGTGCAGCATATCTGAATCAAGGTTAACTGTTTCTCTGAAAAGTTTTGCAAAATGTACCAAAGGTCTTGAGGAGTGCAAAGTTCAAAAATAGAACACAACGGAGGTTTTTAATTCCACTTGCCACCCTGCTAATCATCTGCCCTACCATCTGCTGTCAGTGACTGGTCAGATGATGCCAACAAATGTATTGTATGCAGCAGAAAACAGACGCAGCCAACATATGACTTTTTCTCTCCAGCATGTGACATGTGGACCAAAAATTGGCACGGTTGATTGAAAACTTATTATAGCAACAGATTTGGAGTGCAGATGTTACAACTTTAATACAGACATATGCACACACCAATTTTGGCAATGTAATCCATTTTACAAAACCATCATGCCTTGAGCCAATTGAGTAGACAAATATTAATTGTCTAACAAAAATATCTAAAGTGCATGTTACCTTATGGGCTAGCCTTGAACCACGGGACATTTATCAAACCTTTGTACTATTGATGCCGTGTCACCAGTCAATATTATCCGATGAATATTCAATACTCGAAAAAGTATGGTATTTTACATGTCAAAGGATGTTGTAATAAGGGATCTGATGAAAACATAACTGTATTAACCTTACAGTGAACATAAAAAGGAAACCCTGAATAAGCCTGAAAAGCTATAGACTTGATAATGTGCAGACTTCACTCACTACGACTGAGAAAAGAGAGTAGTAGCCGTTTTGGCATTTTTAGTGTCATGAAAAAATGAGATAGCCTCTTTTAAATGCAACAATGAGGTGAAATAAATTTCTATGGATGACATGTTCAATGTCGGATAAAACCTTGCGGTACCAGCACTTCTACAATAGGGTTCATGGTTTGTCAGCTTTTAAGGTCCTGCATTAACATAATTCTCTGCATGTGGCAGAAATTGTTGAGTACTGTGTAACTTTTCTTGATTATTTGACAGAATCCATAGAATATTGCTCATATGTTGACAAGGTCAAGTTGAGTGAGCTGTTTATCCTCCATGGAAAAGCTGCGTGCAAGTTGCATGTTCAGCTGGTCAACCTGTCATAATCAAACCACCAAAAGATAAAAATAATGACATTGTACAGGGTATGAGATACAGATATCTGCTTTGTGGAAGTGTGACTGAACCTGTTTGCCAGCTGGGTCCTCACAGCTAAGCATGCATGGTGATAAGTCTAAACAAGTTAGTGTTAGTGTCTGATACGATACATGTACTGGTACATTGGAGACAATATATGTACATGTACCTTCAACCAAATTGAAGTATTTGTGCAGTTGCATTATTGAAAGACAAGATTGTCAACAACCACGCACATCTATACTTTGAAAGACCAATAATAAAACAAGCGACCTAACGGCCGATATAGCTCCGCTGTGTTTATGTAGAGAATAACTATTTTTGACACCTTGATGAAGAAGGTGGAAATCTTTGATAGCTTATTTCAGTGGCCAGAAAAAAGTAGTGGTTAAAATATCTGCAAAAGTACACGATTGAAGATTTGAATCTATCACATTGGATCATCCCTGAGAACATGTCAACCAAAGCTATCTGACGAGTAGTTGTTTGAGAGTGAAATTTTCTGACCAAAAATGGCAAAAATTGCCCGAAGAAATAAAAATTGCAGATTTCACCATAATTTCAATAAATCATATATTAAAATAATCCCTTGGAACCTGTGTACCAAATATCAAAGCTGTCAGACTTGCAGTTTTTGAGAAACAAATTTTTTGACTAAAAATGGCAAAAAATTGCCCTTAAATACAAAATTACAAATTTCATCATAATTTCAATATATCACATTTAGTTCATCTGTAGCAACCTGCATATCAAATTTCAAATCTATCAGACTAGTAGTTTTGGAGAAATACATTTTTTGACCAAAAATGGCAAAAATTGCCCTAAAAATACAAAATTGCAGATTTCATCATAATTTCAATATATCATATTAAGTTCATTTGTAGGAACCTGCATATTAAATTTCAAAGCTATCAGACTTGTAGTTTTGGAGAAATACATTTTTTGACCAAAAATGGCAAAAATTGCCCCAAAAATACAACATTGCAGATTTCATCATAATTTCAATAAATATCATTAAGTTCATCTGTAAGAAGCTGTACACCAAATTTCAAAGCTATCAGATGAGTAGTTTTGGAAATACACATTTTTTGACCAAAAATGGCAAAAATTGCCCCAAAATTACAGAATTACAGATTTCATCAGAAATTCAATATATATTACTAAGTTTCTCTGTAGAAACCTGTATACCAAATTTCAAAGCTATCAGACCAGTCCTTTTTGAGAAATACATTTTTTGACCAAAAATGGCAAAAATTGCCTTAAAAATACAAATTTGCATATTTCTGCACAATTTGAACAAATCTGAAGTAGGTCATCCCTTGGGACCTATGTACCAAACATCAAAGCTATCTGACCGGTAGTTTTGAAGAAAAAGATTTTTAAAGATTTTTTGACCAAAAATGACAAAAATTGTCTTAAAAAAACGATTTGAACAAATCTAACTGAAGTCACCCTAAGTAAACTGCATATCAAATTTCAAAGCAATCAAACGAGCGGTTTCGGAGAAGGAGATTTTTTTACCAAAAACGGCAAAAAATGCCCCAAAAATACAAATATGCAAATTTCACCACAATTTGAATATGCTTAAGTGAGGTCATCCAAAGTGAACAGCATATGAAATTTCAAAGCAATCGGACTTGCGGTTTCACAGGAGAAGGCAATGTTGACGGACGATGGACGGACGGATGGACGAACGACAGACGCCAACGGAAAATCAACCTATTTGATAAGCTCCGCGTCGCTGACAGCGGAGCTAACAAAACCAGTGAATAACATGGAATGTCTTGCATTGGTACATGTATCATATCAGAGGAAATCTATATGTCCCAAGCACAGGTATCTGAATGAATTATCAATTCCCTGTTCCTTTGAAGGCCACCAACAAAAAAGTATCCTTTTGAAAACCTGAAGAACAGTGGACCCGATAATTTTTATAGTTATACCGGTACTGCCCTTTTATAGAGAAACAACCCTTATCACTGTGCTGATCCCAGTTTTCTGCAGTTGACTTTTTTCACCTGTGACTACAGGTATGCAGAACACCTATGTGGCAACAAATGCACTATACATATACAGGAAACACGAGTCACAAAACAACATGCAGTCATTGACAATTTTTATTGATTGTTCTATTATAGACCTTTGAGAAACTTTTCTCCAGGGTCTATGGTTCTATGCTGCATCCATAAATACACAACGTTCGATAAAACTGAACCAGGGCTTCACTGTTGTTGACAAATTATTGGCAACATTTTTTTGGGCAGAGTGTACAAAAATAAGGTTTCTATTGATTTTTCCAAAAAAACCCACAGAAAGATTTTGGTGTGTCTGATGTTTCTCTTGCATGAGGTATTGACCAACTTGCAGCAGCACATTGGCCTTGTTTGTACAGTGCAGACAGCTATTACCCTGGGAAAAGAAAGACACAAACTTGAAACAAACTCAGAAATCTGAAAATGTCATCAGAGATTAGCATTTCGCACATCTGCTGTAAGCATGAAACTCCAGCTCAAAGATGGATTACAATTTCCCGAACCCTGATTTCATTTTAATTTGAGATGCAAAACATCACCCAAGTGCAAATCAAGAGTGTTCAATTACATTAGACACCTGAAGCGCCCTACTTTCTGTTTCCAGCAAAGATATGCGACCTATATTTACTAATACTGTTCGCTGTAGTTAATATAGCCATTTCAATCACCTTGTAAATGGGACACTTTTGCAGCGTTGTTATTGGCTAGCCTGTTCCTCATCAACCTTGATGATAACACAGGCCCTGATCAGCCATGAGCAAGTCCATGGGTTACTACATGTATGTATGCTACTTGGAAACTAAAAAAATCCCAATTGTGTGAGAGTAATTCTTTTGACCGCGGACTCATTGTCCACTTTTGTCAGGATCCATTATAAATATTGAAGACCTGTCCGGCACCTTCCATCATCAGAGATCCCTGGCCTCTTTGCGGCAGCAGTCAGGATAAGCTGCCATAGCTTGACTTTAGGACAGCTTTGTGAAACAGAAACAAAGATAACGCAAACAAGAACAGTATGTCAACAAGCTTCCATTCACAAAGTTGTCCACATTACTGCAAAATTTTAGGCCAATGACCACTCTCCATTGATAATGATTCATTATTAATTTGCTTGAACTGAAACAATGCACATTTATACACTTTGCATAAAGCAATATTATTATGGAGGACATCCAACATTACAGATGTACAGAGTACTAACAGAAGTTCCAATCTTTGGCCTGCGCAATGAAAATATGACTTGCGAGTACATGTATTCTATCCCGTTGGGCTTGTCTCTTCCAAATTCCATGGAATTACACTGGACGTCAGTGCTGCGGTATGATCAACCCACCATGGTATGTGTGTGGGTGTTGTTTGTCAAGGTCTTACAATGACTTACCTCAACATAGTGTGCAGGTAGGTGTTGTTAAGACCCACCATCTTGGTATGAGTGTCTGTATGTATCATGTGTATTGGCGAGGTCTGCAAGTGACTTACCTCAACATAGAGTGCAGGTGGGTGCTGTTTGTCGCCAATCAGTTTGATAACTCTCTTGATTGCCTCTGTGGTGATGTTGATGAGATTCTGGACATTCTTCAGCTGCAAGTATCAACAAAAACATAACAAGAAAAAGAAGTGTCAGAAACAGGGTTGACATAACCAATATTCCATACATTTATGCCAACTGTAACTAACCAATCTACAAAGATTGGGTAGCTTTCAATGTTTCTGTCTGATAATCCTGTATCTCAGGTGTGAGTGACTCCAAGTCTTATTTTGGCTGCTTTTTAAAAATCTGATTGAGAAGGTATTCCAAAACAACTGGAGAAAGACTTTTTTAGAGTCTTGCAGGTGCAATGATGATAAAATCCATCTGCACTATAAGCACTTCTGTGAATCCTATTGAAACATGAATTGTGCGCGCACACAAAATACGTGTATTACATTTAGGTAGGCAAGGTCCCGCTACCAGTCTGACTACTGTTGTTTTCTGTGGTAACTTGTAAACGCTCTATGCAATGTTAACCTCAGTGCTGGGTGTCTAACCAAACTTTCACTTTTTAACTGACAAATATTGCTTGATTATGGCAATTTTTAGAGTGGCATTTGATCTGTTTGTGAATATGAATGCAAGTCCTTTCCTCTTTATTTGAAATCTTTCTTCCACTGAGAGGTTTTGCTACTTGCATATAATTTGCATGATGATAAACATTTATGTATTATATAGAACTACATGTAGAAAATATTCAAAGGTAAAAAAATGTATTGTTGTGTTATTGCCATTCAAATATAATTGGTTTTATCAGAAGTTGTGCATCCACAGAAATAATCCTCATCAATGGACAAGTTTCATGACCCCTACCTGACCCCTACATGTACATTCTGGTATTTCTGTTTTGTGCATCCACAGAAATAATCCTCATCAATGGACAAGTTTCATGACCCCTACCTGACCCCTACATGTACATTCTGGTATTTCTGTTGGTATGAGTCCAACAGGGGTTTACAAAGTCTTCATACCAGCCAACCATGTTCATTGACCTGAATTATCATTTTGAATGAAAAATTTGCATTCTGATGACAGAAAAATAATGAATTTGCAACCGGGTGCCAGGTCATGTAGGGGTCGCAAAAATGGTCAATTGAGAACCCTCGTCAGGACGTAAACAATCAAACTCTGAAGTTGGCGGAAAGTCATTGGACTGTCTGCGCACACTCACTTGCCATACCTGGTACATGTACATCTTGTTTACAATTACAAGGTACTGTATCATGCACTCGTAAAAAAAAAATTTCTCCCACAAAATCATCATAAAATATTTCTCATCAACAAAAGCCTAGACCATTTCCTATGGCCAGGTGTCCAGATACTCATGTTAAAGGTCAAGGGGGCCTAATGACCTTCACCTCAGACCTAGGACACAACATGTTTTGATAAGAATTACCAACAAAGCCTAAAAATTCTATTAGGGTTTGACCAGACATCCGAGCAAACAAGTCGGCTTTTTATCCTCCTCTGCTATATCAACACTCCAAAATTGATGCTGCAAAGACTGTAATGTGGTTGGAACAGCTGTACCTTCTACAATAACAATTACACTGAGATGCCCAGTGTAAAAACAGTGACAACACAGATGGCTTGAACAGCTCAATGGGAAAACAAAACACACCAAGCAACTATTCGCATGTCTTCTGTGGATTGAGACTCCTAGGCTTTCTTAATCAAACATTGAGCCTTTACATTGTATATTACAATGAGGATAATCAAGTTTTGGGAATATCAATTGAAATATTTGGAGGCCAATTTCAATGGCTGAGCAAACAAAATTTTGACCTCTATATTAGCACATGCATGTAATATAGTAATTAAATAAGTTACATGATCTCAAAAGAGTCATATACAGTTTGTGGCCCTTCTATCTCACACACACATACCGGTATACATGGCAAGTGTTCCCACTCTGCTACACAATACTATTATACCCTGCTACTATCATGCAGATTTCTTTCCAGAACCCTGCTGAATTCACATCATACCTCGGACTTCATCCTGTGCCCAGAGTTTGACATGGAAGGGACCACGAAGCTGTATCGCTGACTGACTGAACTGCGCCGCATGTCTCGGGTATCTAGCAATGGCAACCTGTTGATTCTACTTCAAATTAACTGATGTACTTAACTCTGAAAACAACCAGCACTCAATGCAAGGGAAACTTGTGAACCGCGGGAAATGTGGCAGACAGCGTAGGGAGAAGCAGCAGTTCCCATCACATTTTTTCATATGACTCAGAATGAGGCCTGCATGTTGGTGCCTGTTTCCTGATTTTTTGGTCATTTTCATGACAAGACAAACAAATTCAGAACATTCCTCTGTAGCCATAATAAAACCAGGGATTCCGCACTTCAAAAGCTGCAGTAGTGTACAGTACCACTAGCCCACTGTAACTGTACATCATCATTAGTTACCATTGCAAATTAGGGCCATTTCTTATCAAAGACATTTTTGGAGCTTTATACTGTATCTGCCTTTGTTTAACCCTTTGCACCCTGACCCCCTTGTACCCTGTGACGTCATCGGACATTTCTGTCCGAGCCGGGTTCAAAGGGTTAAAGTGGTGTGCCTGAATAAAAGCCATTGATCTTGTTAAGCAAACTGAGCAATCTTCACATTGCTCTTATTAGTTTCACCATCCAGCAATGACAAAACACTACACATCAGTCTTTTCTCCAGCTTTATAGACTTCAAATATCCAAACAATGCCAACTGCGTTTCTTTTTTTAGCAATGGCCAAATGGTCAATTGTCCACTTGGTCACTGTCCAGTTGGTCAGTGAACCTGCCAGGCCTTTGACTTTTGGCCTTATGTTTCCTTGTAGCATTACTTCTATCTGCATATTTGAACATGTGTCCATGAACTGGGGGTCACCAGTGTGACTTTGCTTATTTGGGTATTTATTATTGGTTACTTTTGTGTTTATCATATACATGTACGCTTGCACTGAATGATGATATGGTGGCTGTAGGTTTGTTTACAGAGAGTACAGTATTGTGATATGACCCATGCACTGATGGTCATTGTGCAAGCCAAATCAACAAATTCAACAATTTGACAGATCTCCTCCAGAAAGATACCAAAACAGATATAAGACTACATGTAATATTTACATAGTTCTCAAATGAATTTTAGAAGAGATTAAAATTTTCCTTTCATATAACACCGTTGTATGATGTCCCTGTACATGTAACTGTCCTTAAATTATTGCTGACGTGTTGTTGTGAAATATGATTTGATAAAATGAACAAACTGCATGAATCAAAATAGTTCAGTTTGTATTGGGCATTCGTGAAACCAACAGATGGCTAAATTGCCTGACAAGTCGTTTTAGCTAGCATCCTATTTTAGCTAACTTAGCTAAGTGATTAAATTTGCTAATTTAAGATGCCGCCAATTTAAAAACTTTTTCCCATATGGCGAAGATGTCTTTTCAGCTAAATTCACACCTCACTGATTGCAATGAAAATCGAAAATTGCTAAAAAAACACGCAGCTAATTCAAAGTGTTTGACAGTTAATCCTTAAATTCTCCCTTCAAAAGATTGTTAAAGTGGGAAACATTTATTTTTTGAGAATGCAAACTGTGTGTTATTTATTTTCATGGAAGGAAAACAGCATAAACATAGCAAGTATGTTGGATTTGGAGGCATGTGGCCAGTGTGTCAAATAAGTTCTCTCATTATTCTACCATTTGCTTTCAAACAAGAAAAACACATTTTTTTTAAATAGTTTTTTTTTAAACGTCTTTTTTCGGTAGTTCTTGCAATGATGCATTCTCTTTCCCTGAACAGATGAGGAGGGAGGGAATACCAGTGACGTTAGGCATATGGCAGAGATCACCACTCATTGCAGAGAGATATGGAAGTATGTTAGTAATGTCGGCAGAGAGAGAGAGAGAGAGAGGAATGCCCTGTCAGTGAAATGCCCTCTGTGAGATACCACCTATTTTTAGGCGCCTGCAAGATTGTGAAACGCTACCCTGGATGAATTTCACGCACTGCATCACAATGAGAGAGCCTGCCAGGTTACCTCAGCTCTTTAAAAAAGATAGCGAAGACACTATGCTGACGTAACCATGACAACAGGGGCAGTGGCTCTGATTGAAGAGCATGGTAAACTTGGCCGTGCACAAAGCACATATGTTATTGGACATATTTTTATTGTTTTTGTGTATATGCAGTCAACATTTCACAGCGACCGATGGGAACATTCCTTCGGTATCTTGTCAAATGGTAAATTATGCTGCAATTTACAATTTATACAGAAATGTATCAATGACAGCAGAACCTCATTATATAAATCAGACAAAACTCAGCAAAATCCTAATGCAAGATGTTGAATTTTTCTGACATAAACTTCAGAAAACCAAAAATTTCCTGTGAGTGGGCTTTGTTGCCTTCAAACAGAGCTGTTTCTATATCGAGTGAAAATATTGTTAATTTAGGCTGGGGGAAAAAAAAAGTCGAGCCTGTCTGCAGACGTCATCAGCCTGTTAAGAATAGCAACAGAAAAGAATTAAGAGCACTGCTCCTGTCTACGTCATGAGCGTCCATATAAAACGGTGACTAGGTCAAAAAGCCAGCTAATCATGCAGGGATTTAGGCCCAACCAGGCCTAATGAAGCTACAGAAGGCAGTCACTGCAATGTTCCGCGGGCAAATTACCTCGGAATAAGTCATAGTGGGAAAAAAACGCACAAGAGACAGGTAGCCGACTAAGGTTAGGCAAATTTACGTACATGGTATTAAAACTCGCCACCGCTGACGTCATTCCCACCGCCCCACTGTGACATTACAAAAATTATGTTTTGCAATTTGCTCTGCTTTCTGTCTGTTCTCAAGGCCAGCTTCTTCGGTGTCAGGCACTCTCCAATGCTGACGTTATTTGGCAGTCGTGCGATTCAATGCTCTGAGCAAGCATACACAATTTTAGAAGTGTGTGTCTCATCACATTATATCACTCGAAATCGCATTTACACAACACTTTCGGAAAACATCTTTCTCTTTGATTTATTGAATTCTCTACCAGAAAAAAAATGAAATTCTGAACGTGCCAATGGTGAAATTACAAAATTTCACACTATCAATTCTAGTTGACAGAAAAATACCGTGTTATTTCTGTTCAATATTCACAATTGGCAGATTAGGATTATGAAGCAGAATACTGACCTTGGATTTACAAAGGTACATTGACAAGCTGACAGTGGACAGAATAGCAAACAACATGTGCGTGCCGTGTTTCATGTTACATACTCACTATAGCCATCTAAGTACATGTAGTAAATGTGGTCTAAAAATCACATTCTAACCCCTTCCCCTTTCCTCCCCCCCCCCCCCCAAAAAAAAAAACCAAAACAAACAAAAACATGAAAATTGCACAAATGAATTCTACTATCAACTTTTTTCCTGAATTATCACATTGACAAATACAGTTTCTGTTGGACACTGTACTTGCCATTTCAAGCCAGTGGACATATTACAATTCAGAGCTGAATACCTTGTAGACTGAATGCAGAATGTTGAATCTGTGTATCACTGCCAACATATGTGTGTTTGCTGCTTGCAATTTTCCTTGAGCTCAAACAACAAGCTGACTGTTTGTTTTTAATTTTTTATTCAATTTTGGAAGTGATGCCTGTAAAATAGCTTAACTAACATGATGGGTCTTACTTTTTTCTTTTACCAAGAATTTTAACCTCTATGGGCTTTATAACGTTTGTACATATTAAGAATTTATTTAATGTTTGTTATATTTGTCCACATAGAAAAGGCTCTGCCATTACTTTGAGGCCAAGGTTTTTCAAATACTACAGTGCCTTAAAAATGAAAAAAGTGCTGCACCAGAAGTGTGCCTATTAAAGTTACAATGAATGACATATGCCCATATTCACAAACACGAATAACTCAAAAATAAGACCCATTATGCGGTGATTGTGAAAACAATAAAGAAACTTGTACAATGTCAAATTACTATTCAACTATTGTTGATATTTTAGGACAAGAACAACGGTTCCACTTTTGCAACCAACCTTGTATACAAGTTCACAGTGTATGTACTGTATACACGTACCAACAATGAAAGACCTTAAACCTTTGACCCCTGACCCATAAATCAAGGCCTCTCTTTTATCATAATGAACTGAGACCTGACTGATAGGGCCACGTGATGAATACGCACTTGAGTTCCCTTTGTACTTTTCTGGTTTAAAAGTCCTGTGACTGGCTGGCCCAAATGAGGGAGTCAATATTTTCAGTTGAACATAAGAGAAAGATTAAAAAGGAAAAAAATTGGTGCTTAATTTGTTTGGGAAATAACAGCTGACTGAAAGAAGGGTACTTGTACATGCTAATACACCACGATATATTGATCCAAATCTTGGCAAATGGGAACGGCTGAAGAAAAGAAACTCTGCGTGTGATGTGTTTTTAATTCATTATTCATTCCATTCTACTCTGCAAACACACCGAATAAAATCCCCAGCTCAACCTTGACCTTGACCACACTGGCAACTGCCGGCTGTTCTGAAGTGACTATGCTGTGGAGCTGTGATGCGCTGCTTGTTCAACAAGACACCAATTGTTTTGTGGACGTGGATGCCGGATGAGTTACATCATTAACTAAATCAATTAAATTATTTATTTTACCTAATAAATTTATTTATTTTACCGGGGAACAGGAGGAAGTGAGACAAAATCGTGCGTCCAGTTAATAGTTGGTGAAACATTTTCATGCAATTTTGAACACTCACTGTAAAGTACCTCTGCCTCAGACACAAACTGTGCATGCATTCATCTGTGCAGCAAACCTGGCTAACATTGAAACAGCTGCATTAATTATGAAGCACAAAAAAGACACACCTGTGCATGCAAAGTAAAATCTCAGCTTGACTGAGGAAGTTTACGTGACACCCCCACCTACCAACCTTTTGACACGACCTCAGCATAAGGACACCTCGCAGAATCTGTCTATATTGACAAGACCTATGAAATGGTTACGACTGACGCGACACAATGAGCCGACTGAACAGACAGTAGACCTGATTAACACTCTGATAATACAGGCCTCAGACTGGACGCCTATAAAATGTTATATGCTGTCTCTGTGACATTGCCTTTTGTCTTGCTCAGTGTTATATGTCATTGAGAAAGCACGTACAAGATCTACTTCACATTTGCAAGTACATTGACCTGACGTTTTTGATTCATATTCTGTATGTGGATATGAGTGATTAATTTAATCCCAACAGAACAAGGACAGGGATGAATGATCTTCATCATCATCTAAGATGACTGGGGATACAGCGTAGTTATACCAGGTGCATGAGAAACAAAACTCAAAGCGTGACTGTAGCACACGGTTATTGCTTATTAGCACATGAAAATCAAAATACCGGTAGTGTTACACCCCTTTCACTTATCACACGTGTTCTAATTAACCACAGCCCTGTTAACACTCATTGTAAATTATTGTACGTTCCAGCATTATAGAGATTTGACAGGAAGCTTCATCATGTTGACCAGTCTATAATTTTTAGTCTTTGCATAATACAGCTGGAGGTTTAGTAAATTTACATGTAAAATCATCTGGAAGGAAGGAAAACAGAGTGTTTGTACTCAACAATGATTAGCTACGGCAACATGTAGGATGAAACAACGGTCTGATGTCAATAAACAATGCCTCCTGCATGTACATGTGGCATGGAATTAAAACCGTTGCCTCTGTGATTTTTTTTATTTGTAGGTGAGAAAGAGAACCATGTTGTGATAGTACACATACATTCACGTGCAGCAGAACACATACTGTACGGTATATCACAAATGTTATTTTTATATCACTGCACAGAAATCCCAGTATGTATTGTTACAAAGTATATTGAGACATGCTTTTTGAACTTTCAGATTTCCCAAAATGCAACAGCTATTGTTCCAACAAGGGGCAGGTTCCAGAGGTACTGCTATTATCATGTCTTGCAAGTATGACAATGACGTTTGGAGACTTCAGAATAACATGACCTTTCCAGGAATGTCAACACTTGCAGGGGAATACTTGGAAGCAATCGACGACAAATAGATGCTTTTGAAATGTTCGTACCCTTGTTTTCACCACCAGTGGCACTTGGAACAACTGTACGTGAAGAAATGACAATTTTCCCGACGCATAAAAACACATACATGTGCGGGTCCCTTTACCAAAGATTCATAGTATGCGTAGATTTAGTTCAAGTCTGCAACGGTGTAGAACAAAGTCATTTCAGAGAATTTGGATGGATAAATGCTACTTTTCATTTCAAACCGTTTGACTTAGATTCAGCAATATGATCCTGTGCTGTCGTCTCGCTTTTGTGAGGTGAATACTCTCAGTAGTGGATACACGCACGCTCAGAATGAATGCAATCGGCAGTACGTTTCTTCTGAAATCTCGTGATAACTTGACTATACTGCAGTCAGAAAAACACAGTTGCAATGACTATACAGCACTGCATTCACTAAACTTGTATGTCGAAAATCTTGCACACAAGTAAAAATGAAACCAGGATGCTGCTTTAAAATATTAATCATTATGATCCTCTTCTTTGGATAATAATCCAAATGGGAAGACAAACATTAGATCAAAGATTATTCATAACCCACTCTTGTTGCAAGGCTTTGAAGAATCAGCAATTTTTCATGATCCAATTCCAGAATGTACGTGTGCGCTACTATAAATAATTTTAGCAAATTCACAAGACAACATCTGTCCCCTAGATAACTTACGTCATCTGCTTTTTAAGTATTTGTCTCATTTCCTACAGAAGTGAGTATTTAATCCTAAAGATGTATTTTTATTGTATAATTTTGACAAAAACATACCCTTTATTTTTCAGTGAAGTATAGTGAAGAGAAATGCTCATTTCAACCACACTGTTTGGTAAAGATATGGACTGTCCATTATCCAATCAGAAAAGGGCCTGGCCACCTATGAATAACATCCTATAAGCTCACGCAGCTATGTAGTTTCAATAAAGTGACAGTTGAAGATGGGTTTTGGATGAAGATATTTTTAGGATACTTCTCTTTTTTGTCACTGGTGCTGACAGCCTAGCTTGCTACGCATTCGTTAGCTCGCTGAGACCGACTACTCGGTGCGCTGCAGCATACTTTTTGCCACAGCGATGACCCTTGACATAAGACGGCCGCCAGTGTGCAGCACGCACATGGCTAGATGTTATCGAACGGTGTGATATGCTTTATCCCAAACGAAAATATATCGATACTCTATATTTTCAATTTTATTTTCATTTAATTTGGTAGTTTTATAACTTTAATTCCTTGCAAATCTTCCTCAAAGGAAAACTATTGAAGCTATGCCATGACATACCATGATGCAATCAAAAGAATCGTGGTAGCGACCATGCTGTCAAGAATTTTTATTATCATACTGCACTGACGCATGCGTATCAGTGAGCCACTTGCAGCCACATTTGATGGACCGCTGCATGAGATATTAATTAATTAATTAATGAAACCACATAAAAGGGAAAACTTTTAACTTGTTTTTTTTTAGTGGCTTACTCAGCGTAGAAAGACTTCTTTTTATTCGTTTTCTGATTTTGACACCTTCAGAAGATCGGTGACACAGTGGATAGCTGCCCAGAAGAGGGACAATTTTCATCACTGCATGGTTCACATAAAAGATTTTAGGGTTTTATTCCTATGTACTGAGCAAAAGCTAATGCAGCATTTTCATATTTTGCACAACAGTGACTTCCAACATTAATGTGAATTTTGAGTACTATCGACTCCTCTGTTCCAAAATTTTGATTACAAAGATTGTGTAATTTGGTGTTTTGGAAACTCATAAAGATCAGTTTTGAAAGGTGGCCAGTCTTTCATGGCCTTATTTCTTTCAAAATAACCCTGTATGTATTTCAGGATTGTTTTAAATTTCTGTCTTTTATTTAAATACTTACACTATCATAGAATAGAAATACAAAATTTAGCCATATCAGGCATGAAGTAAGTTGATATAAATGCAGTTAGCAACTTCAAAATGTGTGTATGAAGATTTAATCACACAATAACCATCACATCATCTTCCTACAGTAATACCTTGAAGCAGCAGTGTCTCCATATGTCATGCATGTCTTACTACACCCTCTGAGCAACTGTGACTTCATACCAATTGTGTTGTACAGACCACCACTGTACTATTTGTGACACGATATCATGACTCTCTCCCTTCTGCACTGGGCACATGCCAGGTATTGTTATAGCAATAAATCACAGTGAGCAAACCAAGTACAGTGAGACTCACGACATCTTCCGTGCAGTCAAAGGCAAATGCCATTTACTGCCCTCTATGAAATCTGAGAGGCAGAGGTCTTGACTATGGATTTGTGCACTTGAGCAAAAAACGTGACATCGTACATCGTGTATATTATATACCACAGCACTGAACTTGAACCATGTTGTCATGGCAACTGATATCAAATTTCACCGATGAAAAATTTAATATCATGACATTGGCGTGATGTGGTTAGTCAGCAAACACACACCGGGTTTAACGCGATCTCCCGACAATGCCTCGTTAAAGCCAGCCCTCGATGGCGAGAATGATAATGGCACCTTGGAAGCAATGAACTGTAAATCACAAACACACCGAGGACAGTGTTGATGCTGTATGATTCTGCCCTTGTTCAGGCTGCTTTATCAGGCACCTGGATATCGATACTGGTTCACTAAAAAGGGGAACCTTGACACTGTTGCCATGGCAACCGCCAGGTACCCCGAAAAAGGTTTGGGAACTAAAGTTAACTAAGTGGATATGGATATATATGCATGTTGTCTAATTTGCATATGACTTGAAGCTCTTACTGGGCAGGTCTAAAAAACCTTGCATCTGTCCTCTGTGAATTTTATTGCAAACTACAAAAAAAAAATATTGAGAAATATTTCTCGATTCTTTGCAATGATTCCACCATGATTGAATTGACAAAAATACCATATCCTTTGATTTGTTATTGTTTTGCAATGTGATAATGGCATGAGTGACCTCATGAAATGAATACATTTCGACTTTGAGCCAGCCTTTTGTTCTGTGTTAATAGGTACAATGCTGAAAATTCAAAATCAACTGAAAAAATATCACACTGTTTGCAATGCAATCAACGCAGTTTACCTGCCTACAGTTTTCACTTGCATATTGAAGTTAAAAATTATGTAATCTGTCGGGAAGTTTTGCAAAAAACAAGGAAAAATACTTTTAAGTCGACCAATAATGCATTTATGCAGATGTGCAGTTAAAGGGTTATTTCTCACACGTTTTACATTGAAGTCAAGGACTACACGTACATCGTTAGGATTTCATGGTTAAAGCCACATTTTACCGCTACGGGCAACTTCCCTAAGAAATCTCATTTAACAGCAGCACTTACCTCGTCGTGTTTGCTCATTGTGTTACAAATATAATTTCAAACAATGGGAGAGAGAGGCCTGTTCTCTCTTTCAAAATGCAGGATTCTAACGACGACAGCGCCTTTGTCTGCAGCAAACAATGCAGAGTCAACTCGTACTGTACTTCCACACACTGGAACACATTTGCACACACAAGGGCCAGTATGATGCAGTGCATGCAGGGCTGTCCTCCAGGCCTCATCAACTATGCAGACAATATACTTTGTGCCTTCCTCTGATTGCTATGCCGACCGCTATGCAAACAAAAAATGTGTTTCGACACACTTCTGCCTTGGCTGAGACTGGGTAGCCCAACGCAGTTAACCGCACGTCTGAATTGAGCTAGCAGTACTTTGAACTGTGTGTCGTCGGCTCTCTGTATTGGTTGGGGGGTTTTCTGTATGTGTTGGATATGACAAGGCTGCACAGTGTCACGCTATTCCCCAAACAATATGAATATACAGTATTGTTCACATGACGACAAGGATAATGCATGCATATTTCTGTATAGTGTGTGCACGTACGTATGCGTATGTGTGTGTGTGTGTGAGTGTGCGTGTGTGTGTATGTGTGCGCGCAAGCAATGTGCATATGCATGTTTAACATTTGTATATGCTCGCTTTGGGTTTTAGTATCACGTTAACAATAATTATAATTATCAGTCTACTGACTGAAAATTGCAAATATATTTATACCAAAGACCTTCTATTATGCTTGAGGCTGGGCATAATATTGAACAATTTTGATGGCGAAACATTCTTTTGGTATAATTGAGAGATACATGTGATTACAGTAGTATGTTATACAAGTATGCATCCATGCCAGAATAAAAGAGCAGAGAGCACATATCCAGTCAACAAGTCATGAGCAAGTTTCAGAAAAAATAATTTCAGCATAAACTGACATTTTATTGCTGTATATATGTATAGTTCCCATAAGGTATCAACCATTGAGCACATACCTTTGATCATCAAAACAATAGAAGTACAGTCCATGTGTTACTGAAATACATATTCCACATAAATCTTACTTGCTGCATGATGAAAATTTACTATTTCAACACGCAAAGTATTTTCATAGGCTCATAAAATGCACCTGTTTCACACCTGTTCAAACAAGTTTTGAGCAAATAAAATAAGATACATCAAAATGCCATTGAAAGAAGTCATTGCAGAACAATTAGCAGCAATTTCTTGAAAAAGGTCAACTGTCTGATAGGATATTCACTGTGCAAACATAAACTGTCTTGCACAACAATCTTTTACATTGTTGGCGGTTGACCATTGTTGTGCTGGGTGCTGGAATTTGAAGAATGTTGTAAGACCCTGTCATAAAACTGTACACGATGAAACAATCGTAACGAAATCTGAAATTGCTATTCTGTGGGGACTACAATTAATGCCAGCAAAGCGCACCTGGGACTGGTTTTCAGGCTCTCAAAATCTTTCACAATTCACCATCGATCTTCACAACAGCATGCACATGTGAACAGTTTTTGAAATTTATTTTGAATTTGGAGCACCGGTAAACTTGTTGTAAGGTGCTTCTCCAACAGAAAAATGACTTGAAATCCTTGATTTTTATTCTTGATATATGAAAAGACGGTCTTTACGTGGTAAAGAATGAGGAAAAGTTTAAAACATCATATTAGAGCCTAGAGGTGTATCAAAGAAACATTATTCTATCATAATTTACTAATTATCGATTGCTCTACTTGCACTCACTTTTCCTATGTAAGCAATTCTTATTTTGTTCATGGCTAAAAAAGCATGGCTTTTATTGTTTCTTTCTTTTAGTTTACTGTTAATACCTCAAAAAAGGATGACTGAGAGAATTTCGATATTTTCATTTTATCCATGATATATTACACTGAATCGTGTGTATGCAGTACATGTATTTTAGCATTTTACAGGTAGCTAGGGGGTCCAGATTGAAGGCCACCTGTTTGGATTATGGTTCAGAAGTCAACAAAACTCTACCTACAATTATCAGATATTCCTTGCAGTAATTTTTTTTTAATTTGACAATGTCAGTTCACCTCATTAGCCTATAAAATTGATACCATGCAACACTTAACATGCTATGTTTAAATTCTGCTAAATAAAAATAATTTTAGTTTCCTTCGCATGAGGTCAGAAACTATCACCACGATTTTACAGGTTACAGGCAGGTTCATATCATGGTACATATTACCAATGTAAGATGAAAAGTTCAAGAATATTTACATACCGGTATATTATGGTAACGAACCAGGGAAGTATAGCATTTTAAGGACAGCTACTGAAAACAAACAATAGACTAGTTCTGATGGTGCAGTGGTAACCTTGTTATTTGTTTTGACGAGAGAATAAGCTCTTCTCAAAAAATTAACATCGCAAATTCCACAAACAGATATATTGGAAAGTATCAATTACGCGTATGTAAAACTGTGCAACGCCTTGATGAGTATGTATCTCACAAATAGAAATAAGAATTCACCCACGATACATCAAATTTGGTCAACTTTCTCTTCTGAATTACACTACCATGTTTTGCTTGCAAGCCTACTGCACAATAAACAAACAAAACTTGTATTTGTGTACTGTACTTTCAATTTGTTTTTTTCCAAAATTTTAGAAAGACAACATATACACACAGAGTACCACGTCTTCAAAAGATTTTACACAAATATTTTTTGTGTCTATGAAATTTCAGAACGTCAGAGACATTACCAAGGTATTGGGATCATCAGACTTACAATAACTAGCTCACATCACCACCTTAATCAGTAGGCTAGGATTCAGCAGACAGTTGACCAATGGAGATTATTTCATCATTGCACAAAAAATATCACTACCAGTCCGCAGTAGGTAACGTGTGTAGATTTGGTCTGTAGAATTTTAAGGAGCATTATTATGTGCTACGACACTTTGCAGTATGTTTTCTTATGTTTATTTTGCTTGAAAGAGGAAGACAGTTTGCATACCTCTGACAATTGCATATCATTATAAAACATCAAGGGTAATTTTTTTTCTCTTGGTCTAGGCCCTGCTGCACCAGTTGAGGTAGAATTCTTCACTGTCGAAACTAATTACAACTTGACATGAAAAATGGCAGGTGGTTGGCATGGTGCCAATGGATACAAGGTACACACACTGACTCCATCTGATCTGAGTCAGTCTCTGTGCCAGTTGCATTATTACCTAATTTTCAAAATGTTATAAAGATTTTCCCTACTGCATTTGGCTTAAGCAAGTCGAAGTCTCTGGTAAACACACTTTGTCATTAGCAATGTGAAACATGAATATGACAGATTAATTTTGTCAGGGATTGAAAAGAACGAGGAGTACATGTACAAGACCATGTTGATGACGACTGAGGTTATTTGCATACCATGACCTTTAACTTTAAGTGATATTCTCCACCGAGACACAACCTTCCTTTCTTCAAATGTACTGTACTTGATCTAGTATATTCCTGGTTTGTAGGATACATTGCATCAGTTGGTAATCTTCCATATCAGGGTTTTTATAGTGCAGTGTTATATTGATTAATTAGAAAAAGCTTATGTAAAGTCTGATCACATCAAATTGTTTCGGGGTGTATCTGAACATTAAAGGGCTTGAGAGGACAGTCACTACGTTGACCTAGTTCTAAAATGTAACGCCTCTCTCATTTTTTATTATTTCAATTTTCACTGCACAGTGTAACTAAATACTGGCCCCCGTCACATGACACCGGACCGCTGTCACATGACACCAGACTTCAAACGCAAATTTTTAGGTCACCGTTGTTGCTTGCGTCTATTTGATAGTGTTGTCAACACACAAATCAATATATCCCACCCTCTCATTCTGGACGCTGAACAATCTGGTGTCAAAAAAATCCCAGAAAATTAGGATGTGTAATGAATATCTCAGGACTCTTTTCAAAACAAAGAAAAAAGTCAACAATGTGGGAAAAAATCCTTCCCTCTAACCATGAATACAAATGAATACAAAACTTTTTATTGAAAATCAGAGTGAGAGAAAGCAAAGGTTGGACTCGAGTTAAAATGGTGTAAAACTTCTTGCATGTACTTTCAACCTGTTTCCTGTTTTTTGTTCACAAATATGCCACAATTATCTGTTGGTACAGGTAGCTCTGAGCACAGTGCCCCATCACTGTGCAGTGAGTGTGAAGAGTTTTTAGTAAAATAAGGAAGATATACATTTTGAGATTTTGGTAAAACTGAAATCATTTATTTGATTTCTGATATATTCTGGTGAAGATCTCTTACACTGCATCAACTACGACTGCTGGACACATATAGTTTGATTACAACTGCTATATGATTTCAGAGGCACCTAATAGTAGTAATTTTCTATTTGTGTAACACTCAATTGTGCTCCTCAGCAAAAAATACTGCAAACGTCAATTCAGTTTGTTATAGCTACTGATTCACGGTGTACCATTGGAAATACATTCACAAATGTATTTTTTATAATGGCTTATACATTCAATTCTGGCTTGCTACATCTTCATTTGTCAGACAATCTATACAAGACAGTGCATATGTATGATTTGAAGTTGTGGTTGAAAATAATCATCACTTTTTCCCTCTAGTTATTAGATAACATGCACAAAAAAAATTCCCTGCAAACAGCTGGTCTCACTTCCCTCGTTGGAATTCCAAATTACAAAACCATATGCATATTGAATAAAATTGAGCAAAACCATAAAATTTTTTGCAAAGAAGCAAAAAAATTGGGTTTTATTTTCATTCAAAACTTCATAGTGCACATCTCTGAAAGAAATATTTCCCACGGAGATAAGAATGAATGTGAATATTAACTGAAAATCGTGAGCTGCCAAGTTTTACAAGTGTTGCAACAGTCTTATGATGGTATGTACATCAGCTGTCATCGTCCTTTTGATCATCAGTGTTTCGTTCTGTGTCAAAAATGTCACACGCAATAGTACCAGTACTTCATATATGTATGAATACACATATTCATAGACGTGCACATACATGTTCATAGTTCAAGTTGAAAGTGTTACTCCGATCACTGCTACAGCACATGCTCAAAATCCAACTCTGACACAACATAAACTTAAGTCATACTTACTATCGGCTTTTTCACAATTGAGTGTACCAACTTTTGTTCTTGAGTGTTACGGAAAACATTCTAAAAAACTATTTTACAGTATATATTTACTCTTGTGATAGCTTTTTGAGTAAGATTTTCTGAGCAAATCAAAGCAAAAATTACAAAAATCGGACCATGTTTGGCAAAGATATGGCATCTTTTGTGGTGTGAAAATGGTCAAATTTGACTGTTACGAAGGTACACTGCATTTTTCAACTTTAAGAAAATGCTGTTTTCATAATGTAAACTCTAGTAAAGGTACATGTTTTTCTTTCTGTGTGGTCTTAAGGATGTCTAATACAAGTAGTAAGTAACGCCATGGCATGCTATTCACCAGTTGATTAATACCATTAATAAATCCAAAAATAGCCCATCGTTACGGATTTTTGCGTTTTTCATTATGGACAATTAACCCAGTGTATAACTTGGTTCTAATGTATAGTTATTTTGTAAAATGTTGTTAAAATCCATTGCAGGTATCTGTTAAGTACTGTAATAAACTCTACTGTCATAAGCATCCATTCTTTTATTGTCAAGAATTTGCCAAAGACTCAGCCTAAATTTTCCGGAAATTTATGTAGTGTCCGTACCCCACCATTTAATTCCACACCTATATTTGGCTTTCAGCAAACAAAGGTAAAATACATATTGTAGTACTTGGTATAGATGAATGATATATGCATTCATCTTAGACAATCACCATTTAAAAATTTATATATGAATTATAGGCCAAATGTAGTGTCCGTACCCCCCATGTAGTGTCCGTACCCCTTTTCCAGTGGATTACACTGATTTGGATTCGACTGAAGTAAAAGGTTTGATATACCCCTAGTACACTGCTGAGTGGTTTAATTATAATGTAACCATGTATAATCAGTGTGAAGTCAAACATTAAAATGTAATTTCAATTGACAGATGGATTCAATAAGGTAATTTGGGGGGTCAACACAACACACACTACATTTTTGTACAGGAATTTTGCCCTGGATAAAAAATAGTGCCAATGACTTTGTAGCTACAATATACTGGTACATGGATGGTATGGAAGATGTACATAGTATACTACTAGATATAGTGAGTGCACAGGTCCTATTCTAATGGCAGAAGAAATGTTTAATTTCGGCTCACACTAGCAGACACCCCCAACTTACCCCTATATACCGGTACACAGATATTCATCAATAGTCAACATAGAAAACTGCCATCAGGGCCTATACTTTAAATAGTTTCTTTGCTGTCTGTCTCTGACATAAGGTGGACTCTTATACAATCAGGCGATTGGATAAAAAGTCTTGAAACATCAATGTTTATTAGACAAGGGGTTCCTGAGATGATCATTCACTAAATATGCCAATAGCAATAACTTGATGCTGCTCAATGCCTTTCAGGGCAAGTACATCTTATATCAACAATATGTGCCAGTATAGTAAGTGTCATTAAATGTGATGCATTACTTTTTGAGGCTTGAGCTCACATTATCTACAACACTACGGTAATTCACCTAGCATAGCAGTCAGTTAGCTAAAACCCCTCGAAATAGACATTTCAACAACTGGCCTAGCATCTGAAATAACTGTGCTGTGATATTTAAGAGAAATCAAATGATAGGTTTGAATCAGCTGGCAAAACCTCAATTAATATTAATAGCACTAGTGATAATAATGATTCTTGCATAAATATAAAAAATAGCGTTGCTCGCATCTAAAAAAAACGAAAAAACGAAGTACATGTTTCTGTTTCCTGTTTTTCACTTGCAAACAAAAAGTGCTATTTGTATTTGCAAAAGGGTTTAATTTTCAATGTTTAGATAGTAGTCTGTTTTAATGACCAATTTTCAATTTTGAAGATCAACAGTAAAAATTTGGTGGCCCAAACTTGAAATGTTTGGATATCAAATTAAAGGCATTGCTCGCGATCCCTGGGATCGCCTTTGTTCTAGAAGTCTGTAAGAGGATTATGGAGGTGTGATAGCCTTTTGTTTTCCACTGAAATTGTAATCTGGTGGGTAAATTTCTGATGAGACAGTCTGGTGCCAACGCATGCCTTTAAAGTAATACACAGACAAAGTCGGAATATAAGGTGCAATATACACACCAACTAAACTGATAAGAATAAGACTACCAACAGCTTCAATGATATCAAATGTTGGACGTCAGTCAAAAAAAATTTCAATTATTTCCCAGTTGTGTAAGTAGTATGTGTAACACAAAATGTGAATAATTATTGGTTTCAGATAAAATGTATAACTATAATTTGACAATTATTGTACGCAAATATATTGGAAGTCAACATGATTGTCCACAAAAAGCTGAAAGTTGTAATCAAAAGCAGAAAAACACCGGTCATTTGTTCAATGATCTATGATAAATTCACACCTTGGAAGGAACAAATTTATATTGTGTCAGAGAGTTAGGTAGTCAAATTTGTTGTTTACTCTGTTTGTGTGGTGGAGTGACCTGACATCATCCTAAATTGCTCATGTTCTTAATCATGTTTATGAGTTGCACTGCGCTATAGTCTGCTCCATAGTGTGATGATTTACTTAATCAACCAATGGCCTGTCAACTGTCTGTATGTTTATATAAAACACAATGATTGGACTAAGACAGATACTACCGTATGTTCACATTCACAAAATTTAGGTCGGACCTGGGCAAGGTTACAATAATCCTCTGTGGGGAAAAAATTTGGTTCATCTTCACATTTTACAGGACCAGCCTAGTTTTGCCAAAAAAATTAATCTAACTACTAAATGACACTTGAACTACAGAGACATCTCCAGTATTGGTTTCATGAACTTTATGAGACAGAATTGGACTTGCAGATTGTACAGAAATGCATGTAACAAGTGCACAGTGTTTCTGATGTCTTTGTTAACTAATGCCTTTCTTTCAAGTAATGTTTATCAGATGATGTGGTCCCACTTGTGGAGCAAAACCTGGTGGGAAGATATTGTGTTGAGAACATGGAATGATAAAGACTGGAGCGAAAACTTTTAGGTTCAGTTGGGCATCATCTTGGTCCAGACATGACCCAAATTTTGAGGCAGTACTGGATTCCCCTATTGCCCAGCCAAAACTAGACCGATTCTGGCCTGACCTAGAGTGTCCATATCGACAATATTGAGTTGACTCAAAACCTGGGCTGGCCCAGGGCTGACATAAACTACTCAATGTAAAAATGACATGTACTGGAGTCTGTATTCACAGTAGAGTGCATCTTGCCACATGGCATTCTTGTGGATACAAATCTCTTATCAGTGTTTGGGTATCCCTCAACGAAATATTAGCTAGAGTTGATCCACTATATTATACATGTGTCATAAATAACCTCAGATTTGTTTTCTTGGTCAACTTTCACTACAAACTGATACCAAATATGACTACATTGTTTTCACAGTTTACAAAACTGTCTTAAAAGATATCTGGGATTGGTATAGGTTATTTCAGGTCGCAGACTAAAGATTAGCTCCAAAAATACAAAATTACGGCCATGTTCCCCCCCCCCCCTCCCAAGTTTGAAGAAATAAGTTGGCTTAGTTTGTGTCTTTAGATTTTTTAACTAAAATTTGCAAAAATTGCCTCCAAAACACAAATTTATTATTTTTCCTGAAGCTGTATGAAATTATCTAAGTATATCCTAAGTCATCTGTATACCGAATATCAAAGCTTATGCGATAGATGAGAACATATGAATTGATTGTTCAGTGAATCTAGTGAATCAGTTGTGTGTTGGGTTGGTTTCCTTCAGTTGACTAATAAGATAAAACAATTTTGTTTCTCTACACATGGCATTGACAAGAGACACTTCATCTCATGAAGAGTAAATTTCATTATTTCAAGTACTAAAATGACATATTTCTACATCAAGCAGTTTGTTGATAAAATGTTATCTTGACAGGTCCACTGATACAACTGTTATGTTGCAACTTGACCTTTTCAAAATTATTGATCTGTCTTTAAAAACAGTTGTCTTTTCTTCCAGTAGCATAAATATGTCATATTGACCAGTATTTGGCTTGTCAACACACATGTACAAGCATTGCCATTTTTGTTCAATGAATTTTAGTTCAGACTTAACTTTAGTAGAAAACAATTTTAATGCATGTTGTGTAGTGTCCATACCCCACCCCACAAATTAGTTAAATACAACTATTAATCAGTGAGTAGGGTTAATATTAGAAATTTTATAGCTTGATGATTTTACTGTTTTATCAAAAAACTTAAAAGTTTTCAATTTGTTCTTATTGTTGATGCTAAATTTATATTGAGTGTTGTTCTCTGAATAACATTAAACCATGAACCATAAATATAGTTTAATAATATCTTCAATTAATTACACTGTGGTTAAAGTTTACAGGATGAGGCAAAATGGAAAGAAAACCATGTTTCTTCATCAATTAATCAGCTATTATTTCTACACTAAATGTAAATGATCAGCTTCAGTACAGGTTTGCTTTGGGCTGGTGTTGTAGTGTCCGTACCCCTTGTACATACTTTATGAAATATTTTGATGAGTCTTTCCAACATGGACTAACATATGAAAATATGCTATATATCATAGCTATGCATGCTGCCAATTATCATTTTAAGTTTTGGGATTCACTGTGGAAGATTATCAAGCAATAATTGAAATGTGTTCGTTGTTCTTTCAAAAATAAAGTGTTTCCTTTGTTTTGGTATGAAGGACAACATTGTATACACCCGGTGGAATTCAAAGATTCTCTACAAAAGTCATTTTATGATGTAAGGCTAACTGTATTGATTTGCATTTGGTAAAAGTATTGTTTATTCTCCCTAAATTTTGCAATGGTGCAAAATCTTTTCTTAATTTTCTAAATTTTGTAGTGTCCGTACCCCATGTAAGGGTACGATAAAGAAGGCCTGTTTATTATGGAACTAAGACAGTTTGTGCAAAACCATTTCTGCACTATATATGTGGCATATGTACCTAAGTCCTGGTTAAGGTTTTCACAGTAAAACAATGAGGTTGAAATTTGGCCATTTTTGACCCCTACTTTGTACACTCAATTGTGAAAATGCCGTATGTCTTTCTGCCTAGAATCCCAAATTTTATTTAAAAATGCATGTTAATATTTATTCAGAAATAAATTCCCCGAATAGCGCTTGTCCAATGATTGTCATAACTGTACTACGCTGACCCAAGATTTAAAATAAAAGTGTAACAGTGCATGCAAGGTCTTCTTTACTACACACTTCAGGAGGTTTTAACAGACAGACTTCATGACACAGAGTTCCATGGGGACACTGCATCCTGGGGTAAGCATGCACACACTCAGAGAGAGGAAGAGAGACAGTTCCCGCTGATTGAACTGAAGAGAGAGGATCTGATCAAGGGGACTTGCATGTCTTGTAAATTTTACAAGCTCACCTAAACTCCTCAGAGGAGAAAATGCAATGGAGACTTCATGAGATTGTATCAAATCACGCACCAAGCCGAAGATCTGACAGACTGCGGTGATTGCGAGACACACAAAATGCATCAATTGCCACTTCGTACAGTGAGATGAAAGCCTGCGTGTTGACAAGCATGCTGCGGTCGGTGTCAGGAAGAGATAACAAAGGGACGTTGAGCAGACAACAATCCAAAACCATACCCCAACAAATTACCCAAAGTAGCAATCAACATCATTTTCAGGGTTCGAGAGGGTACACTGTGGACAGTATCTGTACATCCACACAAAACATAAAACATACTGAAAATAAAAAATTCTATATCATCTTAATCTTTTTCATTAATTAACACCTTTGACAGGAAACATTTACCCTCCTTGAAATAATTAGAGACTTTTTGAACTCTCCAAACGTCACTCATCAATAAATGAAAATTATGCGAACAAACAATACTATTGTCATGAGACTGTTGGTCCCTGGTGTCACCTGTAAATACTAGTAGTAACATAGCTGATAATATGCAAATTACTTGCCCTGTACATGTTACAAGCATAAATTTATAAAATTAGTGACACAACATTAGAACGCGATCAAACCTACGTAGAACGACGGAATGTTGAGCATTATAAATTTAGTTTACTATCTGATACTGTATCATAACAGTGACAAAGGCCCCCTTCCTTGAACACTCACTTGGTAATTTAATAAATTTTTGTTCGAAAGTGAGAATGTCCACAAATAGGCTGGCGATGCACCCACCAGCGGTAATCGGTACAACTTTCTGGCGGTAAACTTCTGAATGAAAGGTACAGCTGTCAACAGCTGGTGCTATGATGAGCTCTGAACAAAAGGCAATTCAATAATTCTATTTTCACCTTGGGAGTGACAAACAAATCAATACATAGGCAGAGAATCAATGGCTGACACGCATGGAGACGGTAAGAGAATGTACCAAAACAAGATATAATGTACCATGGTATCGCAGTAAACACAGCCACATCGTTGCATGGCTGAAGTCGATAGCCCCCCAAAAAATGGCAATATTCGAGAAGGGATATTGCTGATGATGTCGTACGTGCTATAGTCGAAGTACATGATGGCAGCACTCACTGCAATGTATTGCGAGTACGGTACCACTTCTCACACGCTTCCCCCTAAAAATTGACAGGGCGGAAGAAGGAGAAGATTCTTGAAGCAAATGCATTCGAGTTTTAGAAGACCATGTCACTTGCAAGACCCTGTAATTTCAGCTTTTCCATAAATGCAGACTCCTCTCTGGGCCAGTGTTTTAGGTTGACATACAATTCCATTGTCTCAATTAGTGAACAGTGAAACTTATTGGAACAAATTTTGACAGCCATTCCCTTATCAAATTGCTATATGAAAAAAAAAGTCACATCTGGGGAGCTGAAAGAAATATGCATGTCCTCAATTACTGCCACCTGCTTCCAAAATTTACAGGTGCATCCCTGGTAGCATTGCAGATGCCAATATTTCGCATTACTCTTTCAACCTTCAGTGTAATGGATTCTAACAAAGTAATGTATTGATAAGAAAATCAACAAAAAACATCTGTATGAATATCACGACTGATCATTGACACAACTTACACTTTCCATCATTATTTATTCAATATATTTTTCACTCTCCTCTCTATTATGATAAATTTGAGCAAATACATGATTCATTTACCACTTCAGCGTCCAAAAGCCCACCACTAATTCACCCACCACCTCCTCTATCTGTGACAAACATGTTACAAGGGGAATTTCCTGACCATCTAAGTGGGTAGCAGGATAATACTTCACTGGTCATTTGGGCTTACTGCAAACAAACTGACATTGACTCAATGCTGTTTACGGAGGAGGGAAAAACCTTATAAGCTTTAGAAACAGAGTGGATTCATAAGGTTTGACCCAAAGGTTTAAGGTCACATGGGGTCACAGTGCCCCTCATGCAGTTTTCTATGTACCGGGCTGTACACCTGGAACGCGTTGCTGAAGGCTGTGTTGACAGACAAGATTGCCGAGGTGCCATACCAGCCATACAGTCAAACTACGCATGACAGCTTTGAAAGATTTGAAAGAGCCGACTGACCTTTGTGTGAACGGGTCGATGACTGAAAACTTTCGGACACGTTATCCAGTTTGTACATGTACCTGATTGTTCCGTGTTCAACTCGGAGAATCCCACCCTACAACTTTGATTGGGGCCATCATGCACTGGGAATGAATGGTGAAATATTAGCCAGTCATTTCCTGGGACAAGCTTGTGAAACTGTTACATTGGTCAATTATAGTAAACATTTTGACATTTTTGTAGGACTTTGGTGTCTGCGCCAAGACCTGATTGTTGAGTAAAAAAAATAGAGCCACTGGTAGTGACCTTTGACTTTCAACATTTACACATGTACCATTGTGGATGAAATCGTCCACTGTGAATGGATAGCAAGATCAATCACACTACCAGTACATGGTGTAGCACACATATATATAACACTTGGCTGTACAAAGTGAATGCTGGACGATTTTTTGAAATACTCATATGTATATATTGCTTCGACATTATTTAGATCCAGCTTCCCCAAAGTGACATAGGCCAGACAACTAAACAGCAGAGACCAACTCTTGGCTCACTATTAATCCCAGGACTTGTAAACTTAAACACAAAGAATAAATTGCCGCTACTTTAGGAAAAACCGACCTATCCTTTAAAGTACTTGTTTTCAAGACACATACAAGTTCACCCAGATTTACCAGCAGATACATTCTCAAAAATCCATTCGGTATTTTTATCATACACCAGATAGACCATTGCAGAATTTTTTTAAAACAACAATCAGTCACAAAAGATTCATCAGTTCACATTAGGAAACACGTGGCCAGCGGGCAACATGACATTCTTACTAAAACAAAATGGTCAAACACACATTGATCAAAATCCCTGTTGTTTTTTAGGAACTATCCACACTGTACTACATGAATCTCCATATTGCCTGGTCTACTCACAATGTTATATCACAATGCAGGAACTGGGTACAGCTCTGGACACCGCTGATCAAACAATCAGAAGCTTGTGCACTTGTACCGGTACAGGAAAACTACAGAGACATCAAGAGTCTAAGTACAGGGATTTATTTAGGTCATTGGCAGGGCAGGTCAGAATGAGAATGTGCAAAAGTTGTTTTGCTCTGTACGGTTGTACTTAATCTTTTCTTTGGAGGAGGTAAACAGCATTCATACTTTTTTCCCCAGACTAAGTTGACTGCCCCTCTCCTCTCCCCCCCCCCCCCCCCCCCCCCCCCCCCCCCCAAGAACTAGCCCCCCCCCCCCCAAAGAACTAGCAGTCCATCTCTTACAGACACAGGCCTAATTTCAGTCAACAATCATATCAATGATTCATTCATCTGGACATTTTATGAATTGAAGGTATAGCATGTACTTAGTTTCAACTCATGACCTTTTTGTGGTGTTTTTATTTCAAGCAAAAAAGGTAGGGTTCTTTTTGCACACTTTTTGTCTTCTGAGATAAAAACTTTCTTGATATTTCGGTAGCACGATACATTAATTACTACAATGTCTCTTTTTGAAAGCAAAGCGTGTTATTTGGTTAGTGCTATTTTACCATTCAATGATAGACCACGCTTTGCAGCATGTGCAGCCAGAGATTTTAAAAAGAACACGATACATATACGCGTGGGTGTCTTCAAACACACACCTCTCTCTGTTATTGTGGGCAAATGACGCCCCTTCATTGCTGAATCACAACAGAGAAAAGAATTCTGTGTTTTGAAAAAAATCGCGTGGTATATTTGTAGTGTATGGATGAACGCATGTGGGTCCATTTTTGAGCAATAACAAATACAAGGAGGTTATATCAGCGATCACGACAAGAGAAAGTATTTGTGTATTAGAGAAACTTTATTTCTAACTGAAGGCTTTTGTCAACTTAAATTTGACAAAATACGGCAGACATGACATTCAATGCTTTCACGCTATTCAAATTTGAGCAAGTTATGACACTGTAACATCTGGAAAGTATGTTCAGAGCTATAAAACAACACTCTACTGGAATCATCTATACTGTCATAGTAACAGACCACAATGTTGAAAATATATGTGAGACACTTTGTGTGACAGAGCAATATCAACTGGAAATAACCAGATTTTAGGTGCAATAGTAACATGTTTGAACTTACAAGACAAATGGTACTATCCCTGTGGAATCTACCATATTGACACTTGTGCTGGAAAAGCTCCCCATCAGGAATTCAATGTGACCGTTAAGCAATGTATCTGGGTTGTCTTACGCAATGAAATTACAATCAGGACACTATGTTTGACCAGATATTCCTACCTCCATGTACATGATCTAAAATATGTCACACCACATTAAAACTTGACCACACATGCCAAGCATCGGCAAATAAACAGGAGGCTACATAAAATAGGACAGTTTTCATTGCTGATAACACATTTCATTTCTGATAACACATGCCCTCACAGCATCACCATGTTTTGTGTACACACTGCCATAGTATCTGCCAGTCTGATTCGCAAGAGCTTTTTCTACGTCGATCCTCAGTAAAGGCATACTCACGCAGTCCATAAATTCTAAACAGTAAATCTGATACAGGCATGCCATTGGCAGGCTGCATTCAGCTATAAAATGACAAAATGAAAACTCTGCTCAAACATCGCATAACAGTCTGTAACCTTACGACCTCAATGCCCTTTGAACCTAACCTATCGAAACTTAAAGATTTCCTCTCACAAATTTGACTCGTTATACCACGCACATGTTATACCACACAATAGTAATTACCGTTGGGAAGCGGACTGGTAGTGCAGCTTCCCCTTTGGCATCTATCCTGACCAATAAAAGACAAATGAACAAGACTAAGTCACCATCTTGTATTTGGTTGCCATGGGATTTTGGGCTTTTATCAGATTTGAAATATGATGTGTAGTGGTCACATCACCTAAGCTACGCCGATGTTCTTTCTGTATTACTGGGTAATTCTAAACGATATCATGATGACAATACCTCTGGCTACATGGTTTCAACTGCAAATCGGAGGTATTTAGTCAAAAAACATAAATGCAACATGTACAAGTGGAGATCAGAGTAGAGTTTTCTGATAGCCGAAAAACGGAGGATCTTGCAGAATGTCAATGAAACACCTCGGAAATGAAACGGAGATGGCCCAAATGAAGTTGAAAAATGACCATTAAAATGTCAAAAGATGATGTCAACTTTGTCCCACTGGGGGATGAAGCCAGACGAAAAGTAGGTCAATATGATCATATACAATTACTGTTTTCATGTCGTTTGCAAAGATCATCCCCCAAATATGGAAAATTCTTTATTATACTATTTCATTTATCATCACGACCATTTTGCAAGACTGAGAGACCATGGAGGTAGTCTCTTTCTACCTCCATGGAGAGACTGACCAAGATTCTGGACAGAAAGTAACATCTGCAAATGGTCAAAAGACAACAACACTGAAAGCCTAATACCTTGGTCACACACTACAGCAGCAGAATCTTGTCTAATACAAATTCATCCACTACAATGAAGATGACATACTCCACATGTAATCTTGAGGGGGGTTTTCAAACTAGATCACTTTCTTACTGGAAAGGTCAAATTTTACTAATTGAGGGTCCAGGGATGAAATTTCCTGAAAGGCATGTCATCTGGCAAAACCCACATTATTCCCTTGGTGAATCTACAGGAAAATATAAGGATGTTATACTGAAAAGAACAGATATAATTGTATCCATCCATATCATGATGTCATAAGTTGGCTTTGTAAACGGGGTCATTAGGTGGCTAAAGTGTGTGGGTTACTTCCCTTCATGGGTTTTTTGATTGGAAAGTTACTGAAATGAACAGGCTGACCTAGTGCAAGGGCAATGTCATCAGTTGGCATAGACATGTATGTTGGCTGGGTTTATGATGCTATTGCAAATGTCCATTTTGGCGCCCAACTTTTCATGAAACCTTACTTTTACAGATGACCTTGTGATGACCTCTGCTGTTCAAACCTTCATCAAGCTGGTAAGCTAAGTACAACATGTGAGTAGGCGTATCATTGAATAACCGTCTTTGACATTTGGTGCTCTTCACTTGAACAAAACAAAATAGTCAGCAATTTGTTGCTTTACTGTGTGGCCAGTGTTGTCACTACATTTTCACTTTAAAGTTGAGTACAAAGATTTTTCAAGGAAATAAGACAAAACTTGTGATTCACGCAACGTGGGGCGAAGTAATTCTTCAACATACCCATGATGCAACATCAGAATAAAACTATCTGACAGAATTAGAAGAGGCATGTACACAGAATTCTGTAAAATTTAGGGGATCTCATAAACATCACTGACTGGAAAAATCTTGATTTTTTTTACAGTACTGCTGCCCACAAATTCATAAATCTGGAACTTTGCCAATATTTAGATTACACATTACTCAACACGATGAGTAAGAAATAGAGGTCAGTGCCCCTGATGTCTTGGAGAATGCCAACATCAGAACATTCACAAGTACATGTACACGCAGGCATGAACTGTGGCAGATTAAGCATGCTATCATAAAATACACCTACTATATCCTCAAAAAAGGCCAAGGAGAGAGCTGAGCTAACTAATGGATTCCTTGCAGACATATAGTTGGCATACAAGCAGAGAACAATGGGCTCCTTTTCCTATTGTCTGCTGCCTTGGGTTCAGACAATGAACTCTGGGACACCCAACACGTTTTTGTTTTTTCTTTATTGTAGAAAAGGCTCAATACTTTGAGTCGTTTCAAGACCAGTACAACCTAACTGTGGAGGTAAAATCTTACATCAATACATCTTGTCTATACCATGTACATGTTTCTCAACATGTTGCGGGCTTTCTAGCAGAAGAACAAAAACTTGCTAAGTGTGCACGTGAATGCAACTCCAGGGCATTCCGACACGTTTACATGGGACTGGCTGGTCGTGCGTTCTAAGGACATGAATGCTCCGTGTGGCAGGCCAGTGTCAACAATCGCGTTCACCGTTCACACGAAAACACACACTTTGACACATGTCCACACAAAGCCGGCATCGTTTCGCTCATGCAAATTATGTCGAGGTACACGACATACATGGACGCCCAATATGGGAAGCCCAATACGTCATCCGTCCGTTATGATATTCCTCACCCCATCTGAAAATGTCGCCACGGCAAAAAAAAAGTAAACCTAGAAAAAAATGCACAGGTTACCCAACGTGAAGCCATTGTACTGGCAACAGATAAACATTACGCAATGCCACGATACATAATTTCAAAATTCAAATGACTACACAGGCGATGAAAATCCAGAGCTCGAACAAAGGGCACACACGTTTGAACAGTTTCTCGATAATCGACATTTTTTCTGAGATCTGGGCTTTTTATGGAACCCGGAAGAATAAATTTCATTACATGCGCATGCGATGCGGTATAAATAGCCGGTGTACATGACACTGAACATTGTTTGTCCAAAATTGTCAAAATAATGATGCAGCGAAAAGCTGAAACACTGCTCTGCAGATTAAATACGGCGGCCACCGACTCTTACTTACGCTAACCAAAGTGCACGATTTCGTGTGTACGTCCAGGCGCAAAAAATAAGAATTGTTCCGGTGTCCCGTCGAGTTGTCTCGTAGGCTAATGCACTACGTGTAGACTACGATACGCTGCTTGCTACATATGATGAGAGCTCGAGGACGGACGGCTTTGTGGATGCACAACGGATGGCTTGAGAAAACATCAAAAGCAACGTTACAAATCGCAATTCTGTGTATTAAAAAGAACAACTATTACCTCATCTTCGATCATCCCTTGTGGATAGAACACCAAACCAGGAGGATCGCTGTTGACAGTCAAGTGATTAGACATTGCAATTGAGTTCGTGTGGTTTGTCAGCGCCATATTTACTTCTGGTGTAGATCTGGTCACGTGACATATCTAATAAAATAAAATTGGGTGCAGCCTCCTACGCAGTCGCAGAAAAACCGAATAACAACAGAACTGAACATGTGTAGGATGCGGAACTATGCCACTGAAGCATACACAAATGTCACAAGTAGGGTTTTCGCTATACTATGAGGTGATACAAGTTTCAGGGACGACTCATGTTTCATACTTAGACTGCATCACCAAACAGGATTAAATTGTCGGGGCAAAATATTGATTAGGACCCGGGCTTTTGAAGAGAGAGAACGAGAGTATGTGTGTGTGTGTGTGTGTGTGTGTGTGTGTGTGTGTGTGTGTGTGTGTGTGCATGTATATATATATATATATATATATATATATATATATATATATATATATATATATATATATATATATATATATATATATATATATATATATATATATATGGCTCCATGGCTGAAGTATATGAAGTTGAAGAATATGCCTACAATCGATATTTTACCTCAGGCCCCGAGATAAGTTGTAACATATTCATTTAATATCACTGGACACAGTGGGTACTGTAAGATTATAATGATGAAATTGTCATAAATGACAACAACGGTCACAAATGCAAGTGAGATGAAAATCATAATTGGTTTCGGATCGGCCTGTGAGTTCACTCCCAAGCAATATCATGATTATCAGATGGATCATGGAATGTTACTGAAAAAAACAAAAGAAACCTGGTATCAGCCGAAGGTGGCGCTTTTTACGCCAAAAGTGAAGACTCTTTTCACTTGTGATGAAAGTGGCCAAAGAGATTGAGATATATCACAGTATGGCAATTTGTTTAAATTTTTTTTTAAATAAGAGGGTGTTCTATCAAATTCTGCGATATTCCACGTTATATATGATTGGTAACATTTTATGTTGATAATTTCCATTTACACACTTTGAGACAAACGTTTAATAATCAGTAAAACGTAGTGAGCAACCTTCTTTTCAAGTGGAAAATGTTTAACTTAACCAGCATCACATATCAGTCTTTTCCACTATTTTCTGTTTCCTTGTATTCCTCACAATGGCACTTGATCTCTACCCTGGCACAGTGGTTAATCATACTTGATCTCTACCCTGGCACAGTGGTTAATCATCATTGATGTCATCACTTTCATTCATTTCAGTCTCAATGTATTCCCATTGAATTTTTGCTCTGTCAGCGAGTAGATGTTCGGCCTCAAACAAGTCTCAATACAGTACACAGTTTATTTGTTGACCTTAGAATGAAATGAATAAATCCACTCAGTGCTACAGCTGGGCAACAGTTGCTAAGCCATCAGCAAGATGAAGGAGGTATTCCACACAAAAAAATGCACATACCAGTTTTTTACACACCCAAATTGCACTAGTCTTTTTATTCAAAAGGCGACAGACAAATTGCCGGAGACTTGTTATCTTATCTTGATAAGGTCCATTTCAATAATAATCAACAGAACACAGGAAATGGCTCTTAATTCATAAGTGCAGGTGAGGCATATGTGAAGTGAATATTTTTTTGTAAAAACCCCACACCCCTATATTCCAATACGTAGAACAGGTGTGGTTAAGAAGAATTATAAAGTTACCACACATAGCACAACATCAAAAGGTATACTATTTCGGAATACAAACACACCTACGTAAACCTACACTGACCGGGTCATCTAAGGTCACATGCACTATGCATCAGTCACTGTGCCTGCAGAAATATGCTGTAATCAATTCACTGGTATACCGACATGGGTTTTTTTATTTTTTTGAACAGTGTACGCTTGACGTTTGATTTGCCATGAACAGGCATTCCGCAAAAAAATCATTATACTGGAGAATTCAACACGCAACATTCAACCTCTCCAAGTTCAGATCTTCAGCTATTCAGTTTTTCCGAAAGTGATAGTTAAAAGAACACCTTGTAAGCAACATACTCCCATTCTCCTGCAATGGATTTTAGTTTTGTTCAGAACTATGACATATTTGCTTTAGGGCAGATTTTTCAAATTCACTCAAACACACACGCAATCCGAGTTTGTTTTCCCTCTTCGTCTCATATATCACCCCTACATTTATTTGCATGGGTGGGGAAGGGGTGGGGTGAAGATGGTATCTTCATTTTAGAACAATTACTCCCACCTAAGACTGTTTATCTGGTTCAGCAGAGGATAAAATCGAGTGGGAAACAACAATAACATCAGTAAACTGCAGTGTTGTATTCAGCAATGTACATACGAGTTCTATCATGAGTCATTCAGTCAAATGTGTGTCTGTAAGACTTCCTAAGTGATAGGTAAATAGTACTCCTCCTCATATTATCAGGCTGATACAGATCACCAATGTAACATGGAGGCTTGGGGGGAAGGGTTGGTATATACTAATACATTCAAAGGCTAAAATTCTCACAAACAACCAAAGGGAGGCTTAGTCCAATTTTTATAAAATATTATTTTACAAAGAGCTCTGAGGATTTAAATCACACAGGTCTCACTAACAAAAGTGAACATGAACTTTACACATTACGCATGGAAAGTAAAGTTGAAAAAAAGAAATATTTATTGACAAAACTGAATTCATAAAATGAAACATCAAATTTGTATATACAGTGAACAATTTTATCATCATGTTTACAAGTTCCATTTCCATCCATATGAACAGTTACAAAAATTCATGTTTATTCTATAATGATATGAAGTCTTCTAGAAAAAACTGAGAGGAAATTTTGTCTGGCGTTTCCCATTACATTAAATAAATACAAAACAGACAGTCGTGAAGTTAGGCTAAAGGATAATTCATCATTTCTTGATCAGGGATACTAACATACTGACAGGTAATCTGAAGGATGCAAATTATTTCCTGTTGTGGTGGTTTTGGTCTTGTTTGTGTGGACTTTTGGCATACCAGGATGATACATTGTCATATTGACAAAGAAGAGAAATGTTAGGATGTAAGGCAGGTAAATTAATCAGACTTTGTAATGTGGTGATAAACAGGATAAAAATAAACAGAAACCAGGGTGGGGGATTTCCCTTGATTCTTTTTATCGGGAAAACAGCTTCAGCCACTGATGAGGATCGTTTGGAGAATACTTGAACCATTGCCATCACCATTTATATGTACACAGGACCAAGTGGCAACATGAAAACCATTTTGTGTTTAGGACAAGAGTACAAGCAAACTAACAGAAAACAGCATGCCAGCACTGATTTTTTTGACACTCTCAAATTCTCCACCGTGGAGTTACGTCAGTAGGTGAAACGCATACGAGCGAGGTGAATGAGAGATCAGGCGATACAGAAGAGCGAATGATACAAAAATTTTGTGGAAAAAAGCAGAACTAAACGTTATGTCATTTACATATATTGAAACTTTGAATATTGTTTTGGTGGTTGAAAAATCCGAACCCCTTCACGGCGCTGTGACGCAAAAATGACGTAAAGAACCGCAAGTATGCGGATGACCCGCAGTCGAAAATAAATAAGATGTTGGCT